>NC_048583.1:64767596-64827596 GCF_013265735.2 Oncorhynchus mykiss
ACCACTAGTCCCTGAATCACTAGTTACATATGGCTGTAGATACCGTACACCACTAGTCCCTGAATCACTAGTTACATATGGCTGTAGATACCGAACACCACTAGTCCCTGAATCACTAGTTACATATGGCTGTAGATACTGAACACCACTAGTCCCTGAATCACTAGTTACATATGGCTGTAGATACTGAACACCACTAGTCCCTGAATCACTAGTTACATATGGCTGTAGATACTGAACACCACTAGTCCCTGAATCACTAGTTACATAAGACTGTAGATACTGAACACCACTAGTCCCTGAATCACTAGTTACATATGGCTGTAGATACCGAACACCACTAGTCCCTGAATCACTAGTTACATATGGCTGTAGATACTGAACACCACTAGTCCCTGAATCACTAGTTACATATGGCTGTAGATACCGTACATCACTAGTCCCTGAATCACTAGTTACATAAGACTGTAGATACTGAACACCACTAGTCCCTGAATCACTAGTTACATATGGCTGTAGATACTGAACACCACTAGTCCCTGAATCACTAGTTACATATGGCTGTAGATACTGAACACCACTAGTCCCTGAATCACTAGATACATATGGCTGTAGATACTGAACACCACTAGTCCCTGAATCACTAGTTACATATGGCTGTAGATACCGAACACCACTAGTCCCTGAATCACTAGTTACATATGGCTGTAGATACTGAACACCACTAGTCCCTGAATCACTAGTTACATATGGCTGTAGATACCGTACACCACTAGTCCCTGAATCACTAGTTACATAAGACTGTAGATACTGAACACCACTAGTCCCTGAATCACTAGTTACATATGGCTGTAGATACTGAACACCACTAGTCCCTGAATCACTAGTTACATATGGCTGTAGATACTGAACACCACTAGTCCCTGAATCACTAGTTACATATGGCTGTAGATACCGTACACCACTAGTCCCTGAATCACTAGTTACATATGGCTGTAGATACTGAACACCACTAGTCCCTGAATCACTAGTTACATATGGCTGTAGATACTGAACACCACTAGTCCCTGAATCACTAGTTACATATGGCTGTAGATACCGTACACCACTAGTCTCTGAATCACTAGTTACATAAGACTGTAGATACTGAACACCACTAGTCCCTGAATCACTAGTTACATATGGCTGTAGATACCGTACACCACTAATCCCTGAATCACTAGTTACATATGGCTGTAGATACTGAACACCACTAGTCCCTGAATCACTAGTTACATATGGCTGTAGATACCGAACACCACTAGTCCCTGAATCACTAGTTACATATGGCTGTAGATACCGTACACCACTAGTCCCTGAATCACTAGTTACATATGGCTGTAGATACGGACACCACTAGTCCCTGAATCACTAGTTACATATGGCTGTAGATACCGTACATCACTAGTCCCTGAATCACTAGTTACATAAGACTGTAGATACTGAACACCACTAGTCCCTGAATCACTAGTTACATATGGCTGTAGATACCATACACCACTAGTCCCTGAATCACTAGTTACATATGGCTGTAGATACTGAACACCACTAGTCCCTGAATCACTAGTTACATATGGCTGTAGATACCGTACACCACTAGTCTCTGAATCACTAGTTACATATGGCTGTAGATACTGAACACCACTAGTCCCTGAATCACTAGTTACATATGGCTGTAGATACCGTACACCACTAGTCCCTGAATCACTAGTTACATATGGCTGTAGATACTGAACACCACTAGTCCCTGAATCACTAGTTACATATGGCTGTAGATACCGTACACCACTAGTCCCTGAATCACTAGTTACATATGGCTGTAGATACTGAACACCACTAGTCCCTGAATCACTAGTTACATATGGCTGTAGATACTGAACACCACTAGTCCCTGAATCACTAGTTACATATGGCTGTAGATACTGAACACCACTAGTCCCTGAATCACTAGTTACATATGGCTGTAGATACCGTACACCACTAGTCCCTGAATCACTAGTTACATATGGCTGTAGATACTGAACACCACTAGTCCCTGAATCACTAGTTACATATGGCTGTAGATACCGTACATCACTAGTCCCTGAATCACTAGTTACATAAGACTGTAGATACTGAACACCACTAGTCCCTGAATCACTAGTTACATATGGCTGTAGATACCATACACCACTAGTCCCTGAATCACTAGTTACATATGGCTGTAGATACTGAACACCACTAGTCCCTGAATCACTAGTTACATATGGCTGTAGATACCATACACCACTAGTCCCTGAATCACTAGTTACATATGGCTGTAGATACCGTACACCACTAGTCCCTGAATCACTAGTTACATATGGCTGTAGATACCGTACACCACTAGTCCCTGAATCACTAGTTACATATGGCTGTAGATACTGAACACCACTAGTCCCTGAATCACTAGTTACATATGGCTGTAGATACCGTACACCACTAGTCTCTGAATCACTAGTTACATAAGACTGTAGATACTGAACACCACTAGTCCCTGAATCACTAGTTACATATGGCTGTAGATACCGTACACCACTAGTCCCTGAATCACTAGTTACATATGGCTGTAGATACTGAACACCACTAGTCCCTGAATCACTAGTTACATATGGCTGTAGATACTGAACACCACTAGTCCCTGAATCACTAGTTACATATGGCTGTAGATACTGAACACCACTAGTCCCTGAATCACTAGATACATATGGCTGTAGATACTGAACACCACTAGTCCCTGAATCACTAGTTACATATGGCTGTAGATACCGTACACCACTAGTCCCTGAATCACTAGTTACATATGGCTGTAGATACCGTACACCACTAGTCCCTGAATCACTAGTTACATATGGCTGTAGATACTGAACACCACTAGTCCCTGAATCACTAGTTACATATGGCTGTAGATACCGTACACCACTAGTCCCTGAATCACTAGTTACATATGGCTGTAGATACCGTACACCACTAGTCTCTGAATCACTAGTTACATAAGACTGTAGATACTGAACACCACTAGTCCCTGAATCACTAGTTACATATGGCTGTAGATACCGTACACCACTAGTCCCTGAATCACTAGTTACATATGGCTGTAGATACTGAACACCACTAGTCCCTGAATCACTAGTTACATATGGCTGTAGATACCGAACACCACTAGTCCCTGAATCACTAGTTACATATGGCTGTAGATACCGTACACCACTAGTCCCTGAATCACTAGTTACATATGGCTGTAGATACTGAACACCACTAGTCCCTGAATCACTAGTTACATATGGCTGTAGATACCGTACACCACTAGTCCCTGAATCACTAGTTACATATGGCTGTAGATACGGACACCACTAGTCCCTGAATCACTAGTTACATATGGCTGTAGATACCGTACATCACTAGTCCCTGAATCACTAGTTACATAAGACTGTAGATACTGAACACCACTAGTCCCTGAATCACTAGTTACATATGGCTGTAGATACCATACACCACTAGTCCCTGAATCACTAGTTACATATGGCTGTAGATACTGAACACCACTAGTCCCTGAATCACTAGTTACATATGGCTGTAGATACCGTACACCACTAGTCTCTGAATCACTAGTTACATATGGCTGTAGATACTGAACACCACTAGTCCCTGAATCACTAGTTACATATGGCTGTAGATACCGTACACCACTAGTCCCTGAATCACTAGTTACATATGGCTGTAGATACTGAACACCACTAGTCCCTGAATCACTAGTTACATATGGCTGTAGATACCGTACACCACTAGTCCCTGAATCACTAGTTACATATGGCTGTAGATACTGAACACCACTAGTCCCTGAATCACTAGTTACATATGGCTGTAGATACTGAACACCACTAGTCCCTGAATCACTAGTTACATATGGCTGTAGATACTGAACACCACTAGTCCCTGAATCACTAGTTACATATGGCTGTAGATACCGTACACCACTAGTCCCTGAATCACTAGTTACATATGGCTGTAGATACTGAACACCACTAGTCCCTGAATCACTAGTTACATATGGCTGTAGATACCGTACATCACTAGTCCCTGAATCACTAGTTACATAAGACTGTAGATACTGAACACCACTAGTCCCTGAATCACTAGTTACATATGGCTGTAGATACCATACACCACTAGTCCCTGAATCACTAGTTACATATGGCTGTAGATACTGAACACCACTAGTCCCTGAATCACTAGTTACATATGGCTGTAGATACCATACACCACTAGTCCCTGAATCACTAGTTACATATGGCTGTAGATACCGTACACCACTAGTCCCTGAATCACTAGTTACATATGGCTGTAGATACCGTACACCACTAGTCCCTGAATCACTAGTTACATATGGCTGTAGATACTGAACACCACTAGTCCCTGAATCACTAGTTACATATGGCTGTAGATACGGACACCACTAGTCCCTGAATCACTAGTTACATATGGCTGTAGATACCGTACACCACTAGTCTCTGAATCACTAGTTACATAAGACTGTAGATACTGAACACCACTAGTCCCTGAATCACTAGTTACATATGGCTGTAGATACCGTACACCACTAGTCCCTGAATCACTAGTTACATATGGCTGTAGATACTGAACACCACTAGTCCCTGAATCACTAGTTACATATGGCTGTAGATACTGAACACCACTAGTCCCTGAATCACTAGTTACATATGGCTGTAGATACTGAACACCACTAGTCCCTGAATCACTAGATACATATGGCTGTAGATACTGAACACCACTAGTCCCTGAATCACTAGTTACATATGGCTGTAGATACCGTACACCACTAGTCCCTGAATCACTAGTTACATATGGCTGTAGATACCGTACACCACTAGTCCCTGAATCACTAGTTACATATGGCTGTAGATACTGAACACCACTAGTCCCTGAATCACTAGTTACATATGGCTGTAGATACCGTACACCACTAGTCCCTGAATCACTAGTTACATATGGCTGTAGATACCGTACACCACTAGTCCCTGAATCACTAGTTACATATGGCTGTAGATACCATACACCACTAGTCCCTGAATCACTAGATACATATGGCTGTAGATACCGTACACCACTAGTCCCTGAATCACTAGTTACATATGGCTGTAGATACCGTACACCACTAGTCCCTGAATCACTAGTTACATATGGCTGTAGATACCATACACCACTAGTCCCTGAATCACTAGATACATATGGCTGTAGATACTGAACACCACTAGTCCCTGAATCACTAGTTACATATGGCTGTAGATACCATACACCACTAGTCCCTGAATCACTAGTTACATATGGCTGTAGATACCGTACACCACTAGTCCCTGAATCACTAGTTACATATGGCTGTAGATACTGAACACCACTAGTCCCTGAATCACTAGTTACATAAGACTGTAGAGGGAAAGGGAATCACAAAGGGAATCACATTTCTATACAAACTCTACGGTTTGTGTTATTAATATGGAATAATACTCATATCCATTCTGTTACTGTGGGGACTAACCTCAGACCAGGGCTATATCCATTCTGTTACTGTGGGGACTAACCTCAGACCAGGACTATATCCCAAACGGCACCCTATTCCCTATATATGGCTCTGGTCAAAAGTAGTGCACTATATAGGGAATAGGGTGCCATTTTGGGACGTAGACTGAGCTTTGGCCTGGAGAGGCCGATCATGGCCCAGAGCAGAGCAGCAGTGAATCATGGGAACACTGACTGACTCCCTAGGAACTCTAGAGAGATGGGACTGCTGGGAGATGAGAGGATAGGCTGGCCCAGTTCCTAACACATGGTTCGGGTTAGAGCTCCCGCCTAGATGCTATAGATCAACAGTGGAGCTGGCCCACTGCAGCAGAGGTGGAGAGATGGAGAGATAGAGTAGTGGAGAGATGGGGAGGACAACACTCACTCAGAGCAACAGTGACTATATTATATGGCAGGTTGTTTCCTGCCTGCCTTTCTGTCTGTCTGACTGTCTCACCTGTCGGGGCTCCTTGTTGCTGCAGGGTTCCATCTTGACCTTTGACCCGGCAGTAAAAGCTGTGATGGCGAGACACAGGTCCTGCTGGCGTAGGAGAGGCTCCACCAGCTGCCATCTCTGAGAGAGAGAGATAGAGAGAGAGAGAGAGAGAGAGAGAGAGGCAGGGAGATATGGGCTTGGTAGTTTTCTTGGACCAATATCAACACATAACAGTGCATCCCAGCATTAAGGCCGTGAGCAAAGCCATTATATTACCCAACACATACATTATACATACAGCTCTTCACAACGACAGAGAAAAAAAGGACGACGGTCAGACTGCCTTCTGAGGATTCGTCGGAGATCGCATAACCCCCCCCCCCCCCCCCAGCCCTGCCTGCAGGTCTACTAGCTAACATGCAATCATTGGAAAATAAAATCGACGAGCTACGAGGAAGATTAAACTACCATCGGGACATTAAAAACAGTAGTATCTTATGCTTCACGGAGTCGTTGCTGAACGACGACATCATCAACATACAGCTGGCTGGTTATACGATGTAGGATAGAACAGTGGCGTCTGGTAAGACAAGCGGGGGCGGACTATGTAGTTATGTAAACAACAGCTGGTGCACGATATCTAAGGAAGTCTCGAGGTTTTGCTCGCCTGAGGTAGAGTATCTCATGATAAGCTGTAGACCACACTATCTACCTAGAGAGTTTTCATCTGTATTTTTAGTAGCTGTTTACATTCCACCACAGACTGATGCTGGCACTAAGACCGCACTCAATGACCTGTAAACCTCCATGAGCAGACAGGAAAACGCTCATCCAGAGGCGGTGCTCCTAGTGGCCGGGGACTTTAATGCAGGGAAACTTAAATCAGTTTTATCTAATTTCTATCAACATGTTAAATGTGCAACCAGAGGAAAACATTTCTGGACCACCTTTACTCCACACACGGAGATGAATACAAGCTCTCCCTCGACCTCCATTTGACAAATCTGACCATAATTCTATCCTCCTGATTCCTGCTTACAAGCAAAAATTAAAGCAGGAAGCACCAGTGACTCGGTATATAAAAAAGTGGTCAGATGAAGCAGATGCTAAACTACAGGACTGTTTTGCAGCACAGGCTGGAACATGTTCTGGGATTCTTCCGATGGCATTGAGGAGTACAGCACATCAGTCATTGGCTTCATCAGTAAGGTGACTGTACGTACATACCCCAACCAGAAGCCATTGATTACAGGCAACATCCGCACTGAGCTAAAGGCTGTCCCTAGTGGTGGGTGATGATACTGACCTGTCCCTAGTGGTGGGTGATGTTAATGACCTGTCCCTAGTGGTGGGTGATGATAATGACCTGTCCCTAGTGGTGGGTGATGATACTGACCTGTCCCTAGTGGTGGGTGATGATACTGACCTGTCCCTAGTGGTGGGTGATGATACTGACCTGTCCCTAGTGGTGGGTGATGATACTGACCTGTCCCTAGTGGTGGGTGATGTTAATGACCTGTCCCTAGTGGTGGGTGATGATACTCACCTGTCCCTAGTGATGGGTGATGATACTGACCTGCCCCTAGTGGTGGGTGATGATACTGACCTGCCCCTAGTGGTGGGTGATGATACTGACCTGTCCCTAGTGGTGGGTGATGATACTGACCTGTCCCTAGTGGTGGGTGATGATACTGACCTTTCGCTAGTGGTGGGTGATGATACTGACCTGTCCCTAGTGGTGGGTGATGATACTGACCTGTCCCTAGTAGTGGGTGATGATACTGACCTGTCCCTAGTGGTGGGTGATGATAATGACCTGTCCCTAGTGGTGGGTGATGATACTGACCTGTCCCTAGTGGTGGGTGATGATACTGACCTGTGACTGCGGCCTAATCGCTCCAGTGCCTCTACACTCTGCCAGACCCAGGCTGTCTGCACCAAGGCTCTCCAGACACAGTCCTCCCTGCCTCAACACACTGGACACTGCATCCTGCTCTGGGATCCTGGGGGGAGAGGGTCAGGGAGAGGGAGAGAGAAGTAGAGGGAGAGAGAGAAGAAGGAAGGAAGAGACAGAAAGAGAGAGAGAGACAGAAAGAGAGACAGAAAGAGAGAGAGAGAGAAGAGAGAGAGAGAGAGAGAGTGAGAGAGAGAGAGAGAGAGAGAGAGAGAGAGAGAGAGAGAGAGAGAGAGAGAGAGAAATGGAGGAAGGAAGAGAAAAGGAGAGAGAGAGAATGAGAGAGAGAGAGAGAGAGAGAGAGATAGAAAATGGAGGAAGGAAGAGAGAGAAAGAGAGAAAATGGAGGAAGGAAGAGAGAGAGAGAGAGAGAGAGAGAGAGAGAGAGAGGCAACTATGATTATATTGCTGAATAAATGTATAGCTGTATATTTCTATATCTGTATATATTTTTTTTACTGTTTTAATAGTTTTTACTTGGGTGAGTTTGATCCCAAATGTATTCATGAATAAACGTGAACAGAGAAACAGGGGGTAAGAGAGAGTGAGAGGAAGATGTGGGCTGTGTTAACACTACTCCATCAAGTCCTTTCATCTGTTGCCGGGGAAACAACACAACAACAACAGCACAGGCTTAGAAAAGTGTCATGGTATTACAAACTGTACAGTGTAACACAGTCGTTGAGTTGCCAGCCAGGAGAGACAATAAAGTGTCTCCGTAAAACATGTAGGTGAAACATCATCAGTAACGAGACTGTTCTCCCAGCAGTATAGAGACTGTTCTCCCAGCAGTAACGAGACGAGACTGTTCTCCCAGCAGTAACGAGACGGTTCTCCCAGCAGTAACGAGACTGTTCTCCCAGCAGTATAGAGACTGTTCTCCCAGCAGTATCGAGACTGTTCTCCCAGCAGTAACGAGACTGTTCTCCCAGCAGTATAGAGACTGTTCTCCCAGCAGTATCGAGACTGTTCTCCCAGCAGTAACGAGACTGTTCTCCCAGCAGTATAGAGACTGTTCTCCCAGCAGTATCGAGACTGTTCTCCCAGCAGTATCGAGACTGTTCTCCCAGCAGTATAGAGACTGTTCTCCCAGCAGTAACGAGACGAGACTGTTCTCCCAGCAGTAACGAGACGGTTCTCCCAGCAGTAACGAGACTGTTCTCCCAGCAGTATAGAGACTGTTCTCCCAGCAGTAACGAGACTGTTCTCCCATCAGTAACGAGACTGTTCTCCCATCAGTAACGAGACTGTTCTGCCATCAGTCACGAGACTGTTCTCCCAGCAGTATCGAGACTGTTCTGCCATCAGTAACGAGACTGTTCTCCCAGCAGTATAGAGACTGTTCTCCCAGCAGTAACGAGACGAGACTGTTCTCCCAGCAGTAACGAGACTGTTCTCCCAGCAGTAACGAGACTGTTCTCCCATCAGTAACGAGACTGTTCTCCCATCAGTAACGAGACTGTTCTCCCAGCAGTATAGAGACTGTTCTCCCATCAGCAACGAGACTGTTCTCCCATCAGCAACGAGACTGTTCTCCCATCAGTAACGAGACTGTTCTCCCATCAGTAACGAGACGAGACTGTTCTCCCAGCAGTAACGAGACTGTTCTCCCAGCAGTAACGAGACTGTTCTCCCATCAGTAACGAGACTGTTCTCCCAGCAGTAACGAGACGAGACTGTTCTCCCAGCAGTAACGAGACTGTTCTCCCAGCAGTAACGAGACTGTTCTCCCAGCAGTAACGAGACTGTTCTCCCATCAGTAACGAGACTGTTCTCCCAGCAGTAACGAGACGAGACTGTTCTCCCAGCAGTAACGAGACTGTTCTCCCAGCAGTAACGAGACTGTTCTCCCAGCAGTAACGAGACTGTTCTCCCAGCAGTAACGAGACTGTTCTCCCAGCAGTATCGAGACTGTTCTCCCAGCAGTAACGAGACTGTTCTCCCTGCAGTAACGAGACTGTTCTCCCATCAGCAACGAGACTGTTCTCCCATCAGCAACGAGACGAGACTGTTCTCCCATCAGCAACGAGACTGTTCTCCCAGCAGTAACGAGACGAGACTGTTCTCCCAGCAGTAACGAGACGAGACTGTTCTCCCAGCAGTAACGAGACTGTTCTCCCAGCAGTAACGAGACTGTTCTCCCAGCAGTATAGAGACTGTTCTCCCAGCAGTAACGAGACGAGACTGTTCTCCCAGCAGTAACGAGACTGTTCTCCCAGCAGTAACGAGACTGTTCTCCCATCAGTAACGAGACTGTTCTCCCATCAGTAACGAGACTGTTCTCCCAGCAGTATAGAGACTGTTCTCCCATCAGCAACGAGACTGTTCTCCCATCAGCAACGAGACTGTTCTCCCATCAGTAACGAGACTGTTCTCCCATCAGTAACGAGACAAGACTGTTCTCCCAGCAGTAACGAGACTGTTCTCCCAGCAGTAACGAGACTGTTCTCCCATCAGTAACGAGACTGTTCTCCCAGCAGTAACGAGACGAGACTGTTCTCCCAGCAGTAACGAGACTGTTCTCCCAGCAGTAACGAGACTGTTCTCCCAGCAGTAACGAGACTGTTCTCCCATCAGTAACGAGACTGTTCTCCCAGCAGTAACGAGACGAGACTGTTCTCCCAGCAGTAACGAGACTGTTCTCCCAGCAGTAACGAGACTGTTCTCCCAGCAGTAACGAGACTGTTCTCCCAGCAGTAACGAGACTGTTCTCCCAGCAGTATCGAGACTGTTCTCCCAGCAGTAACGAGACTGTTCTCCCAGCAGTAACGAGACTGTTCTCCCATCAGCAACAAGACTGTTCTCCCATCAGCAACGAGACGAGACTGTTCTCCCATCAGCAACGAGACTGTTCTCCCAGCAGTAACGAGACGAGACTGTTCTCCCAGCAGTAACGAGACGAGACTGTTCTCCCAGCAGTAACGAGACTGTTCTCCCAGCAGTAACGAGACTGTTCTCCCAGCAGTATAGAGACTGTTCTCCCAGCAGTAACGAGACTGTTCTCCCAGCAGTAACGAGACGGTTCTCCCAGCAGTAACGAGACGAGACTGTTCTCCCATCAGTAACGAGACTGTTCTCCCAGCAGTAACGAGACTGTTCTCCCATCAGTAACGAGACTGTCCTCCCAGCAGTATAGAGACTGTTCTCCCAGCAGTAACGAGACTGTTCTCCCATCAGTAACGAGACTGTTCTCCCAGCAGTAACGAGACGGTTCTCCCATCAGCA
Source organism: Oncorhynchus mykiss (assembly GCF_013265735.2). Lineage (NCBI taxonomy): Eukaryota > Metazoa > Chordata > Actinopteri > Salmoniformes > Salmonidae > Oncorhynchus > Oncorhynchus mykiss. Next base: position 64,778,849 of record NC_048583.1, read on the forward strand.
ACGAGACTGTTCTCCCAGCAGTAACGAGACGGTTCTCCCAGCAGTAACGAGACTGTTCTCCCAGCAGTATCGAGACTGTTCTCCCAGCAGTAACGAGACTGTTCTCCCATCAGTAATGAGACTGTTCTCCCATCAGTAACGAGACTGTTCTCCCAGCAGTATCGAGACTGTCCTCCCAGCAGTATCGAGACTGTTCTCCCAGCAGTAACGAGACTGTTCTCCCAGCAGTATCGAGACTGTTCTCCCAGCAGTATCGAGACTGTTCTCCCAGCAGTATCGAGACTGTTCTCCCAGCAGTATCGAGACTGTTCTCCCAGCAGTATCGAGACTGTTCTCCCAGCAGTATCGAGACTGTTCTCCCATCAGTAACGAGACTGTTCTCCCAGCAGTATCGAGACTGTTCTCCCAGCAGTAACGAGACTGTTCTCCCAGCAGTATCGAGACTGTTCTCCCGGCAGTAACGAGACTGTTCTCCCAGCAGTAACGAGACTGTTCTCCCAGCAGTAACGAGACTGTTCTCCCAGGAGTAACGAGACTGTTCTCCCAGCAGTATAGAGACTGTTCTCCCAGCAGTAACGAGACTGTCCTCCCATCAGTAACGAGACTGTCCTCCCAGCAGTAACGAGACTGTTCTCCCATCTGTAACGAGACTGTTCTCCCAGCAGTATCGAGACTGTTCTCCCATCAGTAACGAGACGGTTCTCCCAGCAGTAACGAGACAGTTGGTTCTTCCATGGAATTGCTCGGCTTTGTTACTTTTGTAATAAACTCTAATTGAATTGACAAGTTCTAGTATCTTCTGTGAAATATTTGATTCAATATTCCACAACAAACAAAGGTGAACCCACTTAATAGATAACGTGTTTCTAGTCACCCTAGCTGACACCATAGTGAGGCATTGAAACAAGTTACCCTAGCTGACACCATAGTGAGGAATTGAAACAAGTTACCCTAGCTGACACCATAGTGAGGCATTGAAACAAGTCACCCTAGCTGACACCATAGTGAGGAATTGAAACAAGTTACCCTAGCTGACACCATAGTGAGGTATTGAAACAAGTCACCCTAGCTGACACCATAGTGAGGAATTGAAACAAGTTACCCTAGCTGACACCATAGTGAGGAATTGAAACAAGTTACCCTAGCTGACACCATAGTGAGGAATTGAAACAAGTTACCCTAGCTGACACCATAGTGAGGAATTGAAACAAGTTACCCTAGCTGACACCATAGTGAGGCATTGAAACAAGTCACCCTAGCTGACACCATAGTGAGGAATTGAAACAAGTTACCCTAGCTGACACCATAGTGAGGAATTGAAACAAGTTACCCTAGCTGACACCATAGTGAGGTATTGAAACAAGTCACCCTAGCTGACACCATAGTGAGGAATTGAAACAAGTTACCCTAGCTGACACCATAGTGAGGAATTGAAACAAGTTACCCTAGCTGACACCATAGTGAGGAATTGAAACAAGTTACCCTAGCTGACACCATAGTGAGGAATTGAAAAAAGTTACCCTAGCTGACACCATAGTGAGGTATTGAAACAAGTTACCCTAGCTGACACCATAGTGAGGAATTGAAACAAGTTACCCTAGCTGACACCATAGTGAGGAATTGAAACAAGTTACCCTAGCTGACACCATAGTGAGGAATTGAAACAAGTTACCCTAGCTGACACCATAGTGAGGAATTGAAACAAGTTACCCTAGCTGACACCATAGTGAGGACTTGAAACAAGTTACCCTAGCTGACACCATAGTGAGGTATTGAAACAAGTTACCCTAGCTGACACCATAGTGAGGAATTGAAACAAGTTACCCTAGCTGACACCATAGTGAAGAATTGAAACAAGTTACCCTAGCTGACACCATAGTGAGGAATTGAAACAAGTTACCCTAGCTGACACCATAGTGAGGAATTGAATGAGATGTGTTTCCTAGATGTTGTGCTTCCTAGATGCTGTGTTTCCTAGATGCTGTGTTTCCTAGATGTTGTGTTTCCTAGATGCTGTGTTTCCTAGATGCTGTGTTTCCTAGATGCTGTGTTTTCTAGATGCTGTGTTTCCTAGATGTTGTGTTTTCTAGATGCTGTGTTTCCTAGATGCTGTGTTTCCTAGATGTTGTGTTTCCTAGATGCTGTGTTTCCTAGATGCTGTGTTGTGTTTTCTAGATGCTGTGTTTCCTAGATGCTGTGTTTCCTAGATGCTGTGTTTCCTAGATGCTGTGTTTCCTAGATGCTGTGTTTCCTAGATGCTGTGTTTCCTAGATGCTGTGTTTCCTAGATGCTGTGTTTCCTAGATGCTGTGTTTCCTAGATGCTGTGTATCCTAGATGCTGTGTTTCCTAGATGCTGTGTTTCCTAGATGCTGTGTTGTGTTTTCTAGATGCTGTGTTTCCTAGATGTTGTGTTTTCTAGATGCTGTGTTTTCTAGATGCTGTGTTTCCTAGATGCTGTGTTGTGTTTTCTAGATGCTGTGTTTCCTAGATGTTGTGTTTCCTAGATGCTGTGTTTCCTAGATGCTGTGTATCCTAGATGCTGTGTTTCCTAGATGCTGTGTGTATGTAATGTGTGAGCTGTGCAAAGATGCCCTCTTGTAGGGCAATAAACGTGACTCTGAATGGTGCTATACAGGAAAACAGTCTGGTTAGGCAGTAGTGAGAGACTGTCTGGTTAGCCAGTAAAGACTGTCTGGTTAGCCAGTAGAGAAAGACTGTCTGGTTAGCCAGTGGAGACTGTCTGGTTAGCCAGTAGAGACTGTCTGGTTAGCCAGTAGAGAAAGACTGTCTAGTTACCCAGTAGAGAAAGACTGTCTGGTTAGCCAGTATAGAGAGACTGTCTGGTTATCCAGTAGAGACTGTCTGGTTACCCAGTAGAGATACTGTCTGGTTAGCAAGTAGAGACTGTCTGGTTAGCCGGTAGAGAGAGACTGTCTGGTTAGCCAGTAGAGATACTGTCTGGTTAGCCAGTAGAGATACTGTCTGGTTAGCAAGTAGAGACTGTCTGGTTAGCCGGTAGAGAGAGACTGTCTGGTTAGCCAGTAGAGATACTGTCTGGTTAGCAAGTAGAGACTGTCTGGTTAGCCGGTAGAGAGAGACTGTCTGGTTAGCCGGTAGAGAGAGACTGTCTGGTTAGCCAGTAGAGAGAGACTGTCTGGTTAGCCAGAAGAGAGAGACTGTCTGGTTAGCCAGTATAGAGAGACTGTCTGGTTAGCCGGTAGAGAGAGAGTGTCTGGTTAGCCAGTAGAGAGAGACTGTCTGGTTACCCAGTAGAGAGAGAGACTGTCTGGTTACCCAGTAGAGAGAGACTGTCTGGTTAGCCAGTATAGAGAGACTGTCTGGTTACCCATTAGAGAGAGACTGTCTGGTTACCCAGTAGAGAGAGACTGTCTGGTTACCCAGTAGAGAGAGACTGTCTGGTTAGCCAGTATAGAGAGACTGTCTGGTTAGCCAGTAGAGACTGTCTGGTTACCCAGTAGAGATACTGTCTGGTTAGCCAGTAGAGAGAGACTGTCTGGTTAGCCAGTAGAGACTGTCTGGTTAGCCAGTAGAGACTGTCTGGTTACCCAGTAGAGAGACTGTCTGGTTAGCCAGTAGAGACTGTCTGGTTAGCCAGTAGAGAGAGACTGTCTGGTTAGCCAGTAGAGACTGTCTGGTTAGCCAGTAGAGACTGTCTGGTTAGCCAGTAGAGACTGTCTGGTTAGCCAGTAGAGACTGTCTGGTTAGCCAGTAGAGAGAGACTGTCTGGTTAGCCAGTAGAGACTGTCTGGTTAGCCAGTAGAGAGAGACTGTCTGGTTAGCCAGTAGAGAGAGACTGTCTGGTTAGCCAGTAGAGACTGTCTGGTTAGCCAGTAGAGACTGTCTGGTTACCCAGTAGAGAGACTGTCTGGTTAGCCAGTAGAGAGAGACTGTCTGGTTAGCCAGTAGAGAGAGACTGTCTGGTTACCCAGTAGAGAGACTGTCTGGTTAGCCAGTAGAGAGAGACTGTCTGGTTACCCAGTAGAGAGAGACTGTCTGGTTAGCCAGTAGAGAGACTGTCTGGTTAGCCAGTAGAGAGACTGTCTGGTTAGCCAGTAGAGAGAGACTGTCTGGTTAGCCAGTAGAGAGAGACTGTCTCCTCTTACCTTAGTTCAGGGTAAACGTTCTCCATATACCAACGGAAGGACTTGCAGTTCAGTTTGCGTCTCAGAGTCAGACGCTCTGCAATGCTGCCAAAGGCCTTGCCCTGTGCTGAGGGCCTGGCTGAGTAGTAGTACTGTTTATACTCATCCATCCACACCTCTGCTGCTCGACGTGTGTTCCTGACATCATCACACACACACACACACACACACACACACACACACACACACACACACACACACACACACACACACACACACACACACACACACACACACAACTGGTCAGGTAGGATAATAACACAGTACAGTACAGAGGAATGCAGACAGTACAGAGGAAGTCAGACAGTACAGAGGAAGGCAGACAGTACAGTACAGAGGAAGGCAGACAGTACAGAGGAAGGCAGACAATACAGAGGAAGGCAGACAGTACAGAGGAAGGCAGACAGTACAGTACAGAGGAATGCAGACAGTACAGAGGAAGGCAGACAGTACAGTACAGAGGAAGGCAGACAGTACAGAGGAAGGCAGACAATACAGAGGAAGGCAGACAGTACAGAGGAAGGCAGACAGTACAGAGGAAGGCAGACAGTACAGAGGAAGGTAGACAGTACAGAGGAAGGCAGACAGAACAGAGGAAGGCAGACATTACAAAACAGAGGAAGGCAGACAGTACAGAGGAAGGCAGACAGTACAGAGGAAGGCAGACAGTACAGTACAGAGGAAGGCAGACAGTACAGAGGAAGGCAGACAATATAGAGGAAGGCAGACAGTACAGAGGAAGGCAGACAGTACAGAGGAAGGCAGACAGAACAGAGGAAGGTAGACAGTACAGAGGAAGGCAGACAGTACAGAGGAAGGCAGACATTACAAAACAGAGGAAGGCAGACAGTACAGTACAGAGGAAGGCAGACAGTACAGAGGAAGGCAGACAGTACAGAGGAAGGCAGACAGTACAGAGGAAGGCAGACAGTACAGTACAGAGGAAGGCAGACAGTACAGTACAGAGGAAGGCAGACAGTACAGAGGAAGGCAGACAGTACAGAGGAAGGCAGACAGTACAAAGGAAGGTATGGCTAGTGGCTGGCTCTCTAATCCAGCCTTTTTCAAACCTCTCCTCTGGGACTGGGATACATTTCAAACCTCTCCTCTGAGACCTCAAGACGTTTCAAACATCTCCTCTGGGACCTCAAGACATTTCAAACCTCTCCTCTGGGACTGGGATACATTTCAAACCTCTCCTCTGGGACTGAGATAAATTCCAAACATCTCCTCTGGGACTGAGATACATTCCAAACCTCTCCTCTGGGACCTCAAGACGTTTTATAACTCCTTATAGCTCTGAACTTACTCACCTGATTCACGTAGTCCAGGGCTTGAAGATTAGTTGACAAGTTGAATCAAGTGTTCCAGCTGTGGAATAGTTTAAATACATGGAACGGCTGGGGGTCCCCGAGGAGAAGTTGGAGAACGGCTGGGGGTCCCCGAGGAGAAGTTGGAGAACGGCTGGGGGTCCCCGAGGAGAGGTTAGAGAACGGCTGGGGGTCCCCGTGGAGAAGTTGGAGAACGGCTGGGGGTCCCCGAGGAGAAGTTGGAGAACGGCTGGGGGTCCCCGTTGAGAGGTTAGAGAACGGCTGGGGGTCCCCGAGGAGAAGTTGGAGAACGGCTGGGGGTCCCCGAGGAGAGGTTAGAGAACGGCTGGGGGTCCCCGTGGAGAAGTTGGAGAACGGCTGGGGGTCCCCGAGGAGAAGTTGGAGAACGGCTGGGGGTCCCCGTGGAGAGGTTAGAGAACGGCTGGGGGTCCCCGAGGAGAGGTTAGAGAACGGCTGGGGGTCCCCGTGGAGAGGTTAGAGAACGGCTGGGGGTCCCCGAGGAGAAGTTGGAGAACGGCTGGGAGACCCCGAGGAGAAGTTGGAGAACGGCTGGGGGTCCCCGAGGAGAGGTTGGAGAACGGCTGGGGGTCCCCGAGGAGAGGTTGGAGAACGGCTGGGGGTCCCAGAGGAGAGATTTGAAAAGGGCTGCTTTGTCTGGACTCTGAAAAGTTAGTTGCAGAGCGTAGCCCAGCCCACTTACTTGATGTATGTGAGAGCATTGCCCTCTGGGAAGTCGTAGGGGTGTCGTTTCCTGAAGACGTGTCCCACCCTGCTGCAGGGCAGAATCTCCAGGCTCCCGCCACACATCCACACCCTGAAGGACAACTCTGAGGAGGGAGGGACACAGTATGTACAGGGAAACCCTAACAGAATCTCCAGGCTCCCAACACACATCCACACCCTGAAGGACAACTCTGAGGAGGGAGGGACACAGTAGGTAAAGGGAAACCCTAACCCTAACCCTAGCCCTAACCCTAAACCCTAACCCTAACCCCCTAACCCTTAACCCTTAACCCTAACCCCTAACCCCTAACCCCTACCCCTTCCCTTTTGTTACGTTACAGCCGTACTCTAAAATGTTCCTCCTCAATCTACACACAATACCCCATAATGACATCACAATACCCCATAATGACATCACAATACCCCATAATGACATCACAATACCCCATAATGACATCACAATACCCCATAATGACATCACAATACCCCATAATGACATCACAATACCCCATAATGACATCACAATACCCCATAATGACATCACAATACCCCATAATGACATCACAATACCCCATAATGACATCACAATACCCCATAATGACATCACAATACCCCATAATTACCCCATTATGGGGTGATGTTATTATGGGGTATTGATGATGATGATGAAAAAAACTATTGAATCAATTTTAGAATAAGACTGTAACAGAACAAAATCTGGAAAAAGTCAAGGGGTCTGAATACTTTCCAAATTTCACTGTATATTCAATATGTAGGAGATTATACGCACACACGTAGACACACACACACACACATTGTTTATATTTAATATGTGTCAACACGAACACACACATATACACAGTCTGGTCTGCCAACACACATCCCCACTCTGAGCGACAGCTCTGAAGAGTGACACCAGGACAGACAGACACAGACAGGATATGTGTTATATTTATAGGAGATTATACAGAGAGAGACACCATTAACCTCCCGAGCTTCTTGTTCTGACTGATGTGTACCAGATGAAGTATACGGCCAACTCTGCTAATGAGGGCTAATGCAGATCAGACAAGTAGTTCTGTTGGAGGACTCAGTGTGAGATGCTTCTTGTTCAGTTCTAACAGACAAGCTCCACCAGATAAAGGCAAATTATAGAATTTACTTTCAAATAACGGGCATGATGATGATCTGCCATTTAAATCCTGATGTGATTGAGTGTTACTGTCAACACACAGTGGGGCAAAAAAGTATTTAGTCAGCCACCAATTGTGCAAGTTCTCCCACTTAAAAAGACGAGAGAGGCCTGTAATTTTCATCAAAGGTACACTTCAACTATGACAGACAAAATGAGGGGAAAAAATCCAGAAAATCACATTGTAGGATTTTTAATGAATTTATTTGCAAATTATGGTGGAAAATAAGTATTGTAGGTCTGGTCAAATGAATATCGTTTTGAAGCTAAACCCAGGTCTGCACGCCACATAGTGTTGGTATCTCTGAGGTCCTACTAGTCGGTTGTCAAGCATCTCCTGGATTCCACTCAGCCTACAAGACACTGATGCAGACCTTTGGAACGTTATAAAAAGTCTAATAAATCCATGTAATATAGTCTACCTACACCATCACAATAAATCCATGTAATATAGTCTACCTACACCATCACAATAAATCCATGTAATATAGTCTACACCATCACAATAAATCCATGTAATATAGCCTACACCATCACAATAAATCCATGTAATATAGTCTACACCATCACAATAAATCCATGTAATATAGTCTACACCATCACAATAAATCCATGTAATATAGTCTACCTACACCATCACAATAAATCCATGTAATATAGTCTACACCATCACAATAAATCCATGTAATATAGCCTACACCATCACAATAAATCCATGTAATATAGTCTACACCATCACAATAAATCCATGTAATATAGTCTACACCATCACAATACATCCATGTAATATAGTCTACCTACACCATCACAATAAATCCATGTAATATAGTCTACCTACACCATCACAATAAATCCATGTAATATAGTCTACCTACACCATCACAATAAATCCATATAATATAGTCTACCTACACCATCACAATAAATCCATGTAATATAGTCTACCTACACCATCACAATAAATCCATGTAATATAGTCTACCTACACCATCACAATAAATCCATGTAATATAGTCTACACCATCACAATAAATCCATGTAATATAGTCTACCTACACCATCACAATAAATCCATGTAATATAGTCTACACCATCACAATAAATCCATGTAATATAGTCTACCTACACCATCACAATAAATCCATGTAATATAGTCTACACCATCACAATAAATCCATGTAATATAGTCTACCTAAACCATCACAATAAATCCATGTAATATAGTCTACCTACACCATCACAATAAATCCATGTAATATAGTCTACACCATCACAATAAATCCATGTAATATAGTCTACCCCATCACAATAAATCCATGTAATATAGTCTACACCATCACAATAAATCCATGTAATATAGTCTACCTACACCATCACAATAAATCCATGTAATATAGTCTACCCCATCACAATAAATCCATGTAATATAGTCTACCTACACCATCACAATAAATCCATGTAATATAGTCTACACCATCACAATAAATCCATATAGTATAGTCTACCTACACCATCATAATAAATCCATGTAATATAGTCTACCTACACCATCACAATAAATCCATGTAATATAGTCTACCTACACCATCACAATAAATCCATGTAATATAGTCTACCTACACCATCACAATAAATCCATGTAATATAGTCTACCTACACCATCACAATAAATCCATGTAATATAGTCTACACCATCACAATAAATCCATGTAATATAGTCTACACCATCACAATAAATCCATGTAATATAGTCTACACCATCACAATAAATCCATGTAATATAGTCTACACCATCACAATAAATCCATGTAATATAGTCTACCTACACCATCACAATAAATCCATGTAATATAGTCTACCTACACCATCACAATAAATCCATGTAATATAGTCTACACCATCACAATAAATCCATGTAATATAGTCTACCTACACCATCACAATAAATCCATGTAATATAGTCTACACCATCACAATAAATCCATGTAATATAGTCTACACCATCACAATAAATCCATGTAATATAGTCTACCTACACCATCACAATAAATCCATGTAATATAGCCTACACCATCACAATAAATCCATGTAATATAGTCTACACCATCACAATAAATCCATGTAATATAGTCTACCTACACCATCACAATAAATCCATGTAATATAGCCTACACCATCACAATAAATCCATGTAATATAGTCTACCTACACCATCACAATAAATCCATGTAATATAGCCTACCTACACCATCACAATAAATCCATATAATATAGTCTACACCATCACAATAAATCCATTATTTATTTTAGACTGGTCTAAAGAAACATGATATGAAGGAAATGTAGTCTATTTCAGAAGAACAGAATAACATCCTCTGAGTTGTCCTCATGTTAGGGTCCTGGTGTGGCTATGCCAAATGGCTGTGGGCTACATCCTCTGAGTTGTCCTCATGTTAGGGTCCTGGTGTGGCTATGCCAAATGGCTGTGGGCTACATCCTCTGAGTTGTCCTCATGTTAGGGTCCTGGTGTGGCTATGCCAAATGGCTGTGGGCTACATCCTCTGAGTTGTCCTTATGTTAGGGTCCTGGTGTGGCTATGCCAAATGGCTGTGGGCTACATCCTCTGAGTTGTCCTCATGTTAGGGTCCTGGTGTGGCTATGCCAAATGGCTGTGGGCTACATCCTCTGAGTTGTCCTCATGTTAGGGTCCTGGTGTGGCTATGCCAAATGGCTGTGGGCTACATTCTCTGAGTTGTCCTCATGTTAGGGTCCTGGTGTGGCTATGCCAAATGGCTGTGGGCTACATCCTCTGAGTTGTCCTTATGTTAGGGTCCTGGTGTGGCTATGCCAAATGGCTGTGGGCTACATTCTCTGAGTTGTCCTCATGTTAGGGTCCTGGTGTGGCTATGCCAAATGACTGTGGGCTACATCCTCTGAGTTGTCCTTATGTTAGGGTCCTGGTGTGGCTATGCCAAATGGCTGTGGGCTACATCCTCTGAGTTGTCCTCATGTTAGGGTCCTGGTGTGGCTATGCCAAATGGCTGTGGGCTACATTCTCTGAGTTGTCCTCATGTTAGGGTCCTGGTGTGGCTATGCCAAATGGCTGTGGGCTACATCCTCTGAGTTGTCCTTATGGGTATGTTAGGGTCCTGGTGTGGCTATGCCAAATGGCTGTGGGCTACATCCTCTGAGTTGTCCTCATGTTAGGGTCCTGGTGTGGCTATGCCAAATGGCTGTGGGCTACATCCTCTGAGTTGTCCTCATGTTAGGGTCCTGGTGTGGCTATGCCAAATGGCTGTGGGCTACATCCTCTGAGTTGTCCTCATGTTAGGGTCCTGGTGTGGCTATGCCAAATGGCTGTGGGCTACATACTCTGAGTTGTCCTCATGTTAGGGTCCTGGTGTGGCTATGCCAAATGTCTGTGGGCTACATCCTCTGAGTTGTAGGTATGTTAGGGTCCTGGTGTGGCTATGCCAAATGGCTGTGGGCTACATCCGCTGAGTTGTCCTTATGTTAGGGTCCTGGTGTGGCTATGCCAAATGGCTGTGGGCTACATACTCTGAGTTGTCCTCATGTTAGGGTCCTGGTGTGGCTATGCCAAATGGCTGTGGGCTACATACTCTGAGTTGTCCTCATGTTAGGGTCCTGGTGTGGCTATGCCAAATGGCTGTGGGCTACATCCTCTGAGTTGTCCTCATGTTAGGGTCCTGGTGTGGCTATGCCAAATGGCTGTGGGCTACATCCTCTGAGTTGTCCTCATGTTAGGGTCCTGGTGTGGCTATGCCAAATGGCTGTGGGCTACATCCTCTGAGTTGTCCTTATGTTAGGGTCCTGGTGTGGCTATGCCAAATGGCTGTGGGCTACATCCTCTGAGTTGTCCTCATGTTAGGGTCCTGGTGTGGCTATGCCAAATGGCTGTGGGCTACATCCTCTGAGTTGTCCTCATGTTAGGGTCCTGGTGTGGCTATGCCAAATGGCTGTGGGCTACATCCTCTGAGTTGTCCTCATGTTAGGGTCCTGGTGTGGCTATGCCAAATGACTGTGGGCTACATCCTCTGAGTTGTCCTCATGTTAGGGTTCTGGTGTGGCTATGCCAAATGACTGTGGGCTACATCCTCTGAGTTGTCCTCATGTTAGGGTCCTGGTGTGGCTATGCCAAATGGCTGTGGGCTACATCCTCTGAATTGTCCTCATGTTAGGGTCCTGGTGTGGCTGTGCCAAATGGCTGTGGGCTACATCCTCTGAGTTGTCCTCATGTTAGGGTCCTGGTGTGGCTATGCCAAATGGCTGTGGGCTACATACTCTGAGTTGTCCTCATGTTAGGGTCCTGGTGTGGCTATGCCAAATGGCTGTGGGCTACATCCTCTGAGTTGTCCTCATGTTAGGGTCCTGGTGTGGCTATGCCAAATGGCTGTGGGCTACATCCTCTGAGTTGTCCTCATGTTAGGGTCCTGGTGTGGCTATGCCAAATGGCTGTGGGCTACATTCTCTGAGTTGTCCTCATGTTAGGGTCCTGGTGTGGCTATGCCAAATGGCTGTGGGCTACATCCTCTGAGTTGTCCTTATGTTAGGGTCCTGGTGTGGCTATGCCAAATGGCTGTGGGCTACATTCTCTGAGTTGTCCTCATGTTAGGGTCCTGGTGTGGCTATGCCAAATGACTGTGGGCTACATCCTCTGAGTTGTCCTTATGTTAGGGTCCTGGTGTGGCTATGCCAAATGGCTGTGGGCTACATCCTCTGAGTTGTCCTCATGTTAGGGTCCTGGTGTGGCTATGCCAAATGGCTGTGGGCTACATTCTCTGAGTTGTCCTCATGTTAGGGTCCTGGTGTGGCTATGCCAAATGGCTGTGGGCTACATCCTCTGAGTTGTCCTTATGGGTATGTTAGGGTCCTGGTGTGGCTATGCCAAATGGCTGTGGGCTACATCCTCTGAGTTGTCCTCATGTTAGGGTCCTGGTGTGGCTATGCCAAATGGCTGTGGGCTACATCCTCTGAGTTGTCCTCATGTTAGGGTCCTGGTGTGGCTATGCCAAATGGCTGTGGGCTACATCCTCTGAGTTGTCCTCATGTTAGGGTCCTGGTGTGGCTATGCCAAATGGCTGTGGGCTACATACTCTGAGTTGTCCTCATGTTAGGGTCCTGGTGTGGCTATGCCAAATGTCTGTGGGCTACATCCTCTGAGTTGTAGGTATGTTAGGGTCCTGGTGTGGCTATGCCAAATGGCTGTGGGCTACATCCGCTGAGTTGTCCTTATGTTAGGGTCCTGGTGTGGCTATGCCAAATGGCTGTGGGCTACATACTCTGAGTTGTCCTCATGTTAGGGTCCTGGTGTGGCTATGCCAAATGGCTGTGGGCTACATACTCTGAGTTGTCCTCATGTTAGGGTCCTGGTGTGGCTATGCCAAATGGCTGTGGGCTACATCCTCTGAGTTGTCCTTATGTTAGGGTCCTGGTGTGGCTATGCCAAATGGCTGTGGGCTACATCCTCTGAGTTGTCTTCATGTTAGGGTCCTGGTGTGGCTATGCCAAATGGCTGTGGGCTACATCCTCTGAGTTGTCCTCATGTTAGGGTCCTGGTGTGGCTATGCCAAATGACTGTGGGCTACATCCTCTGAGTTGTCCTCATGTTAGGGTCCTGGTGTGGCTATGCCAAATGACTGTGGGCTACATCCTCTGAGTTGTCCTCATGTTAGGGTCCTGGTGTGGCTATGCCAAATGGCTGTGGGCTACATCCTCTGAGTTGTCCTCATGTTAGGGTCCTGGTGTGGCTATGCCAAATGGCTGTGGGCTACATCCTCTGAGTTGTCCTTATGGGTATGTTAGGGTCCTGGTGTGGCTATGCCAAATGGCTGTGGGCTACATCCTCTGAGTTGTCCTCATGTTAGGGTCCTGGTGTGGCTATGCCAAATGACTGTGGGCTACATCCTCTGAGTTGTCCTCATGTTAGGGTCCTGGTGTGGCTATGCCAAATGACTGTGGGCTACATCCTCTGAGTTGTCCTCATGTTAAGGTCCTGGTGTGGCTATGCCAAATGACTGTGGGCTACATCCTCTGAGTTGTCCTCATGTTAGGGTCCTGGTGTGGCTATGCCAAATGACTGTGGGCTACATCCTCTGAGTTGTCCTGATGTTAGGGTCCTGGTGTGGCTATGCCAAATGGCTGTGGGCTACATCCTCTGAGTTGTCCTTATGTTAGGGTCCTGGTGTGGCTATGCCAAATGGCTGTGGGCTACATCCTCTGAGTTGTCCTCATGTTAGGGTCCTGGTGTGGCTGTGCCAAATGGCTGTGGGCTACATCCTCTGAGTTGTCCTTATGGGTATGTCAGGGTCCTGGTGTGGCTATGCCAAATGACTGTGGGCTACATCCTCTGAGTTGTCCTCATGTTAGGGTCCTGGTGTGGCTATGCCAAATGGCTGTGGGCTACATCCTCTGAGTTGTCCTTATGGGTATGTTAGGGTCCTGGTGTGGCTATGCCAAATGGCTGTGGGCTACATCCTCTGAGTTGTCCTCATGTTAAGGTCCTGGTGTGGCAATGCCAAATGACTGTGGGCTACATCCTCTGAGTTGTCCTCATGTTAGGGTCCTGGTGTGGCTATGCCAAATGGCTGTGGGCTACATCCTCTGAGTTGTCCTTATGTTAGGGTCCTGGTGTGGCTATGCCAAATGGCTGTGGGCTACATCCTCTGAGTTGTCCTCATGTTAGGGTCCTGGTGTGGCTATGCCAAATGACTGTGGGCTACATCCTCTGAGTTGTCCTTATGTTAGGGTCCTGGTGTGGCTATGCCAAATGGCTGTGGGCTACATCCTCTGAGTTGTCCTCATGTTAGGGTCCTGGTGTGGCTATGCCAAATGACTGTGGGCTACATCCTCTGAGTTGTCCTCATGTTAGGGTCCTGGTGTGGCTATGCCAAATGACTGTGGGCTACATCCTCTGAGTTGTCCTCATGTTAGGGTCCTGGTGTGGCTATGCCAAATGGCTGTGGGCTACATCCTCTGAGTTGTCCTCATGTTAGGGTCCTGGTGTGGCTATGCCAAATGACTGTGGGCTACATCCTCTGAGTTGTCCTCATGTTAGGGTCCTGGTGTGGCTATGCCAAATGACTGTGGGCTACATCCTCTGAGTTGTCCTCATGTTAGGGTCCTGGTGTGGCTATGCCAAATGGCTGTGGGCTACATCCTCTGAGTTGTCCTCATGTTAGGGTCCTGGTGTGGCTATGCCAAATGACTGTGGGCTACATCCTCTGAGTTGTCCTCATGTTAGGGTCCTGGTGTGGCTATGCCAAATGGCTGTGGGCTACATCCTCTGAGTTGTCCTCATGTTAGGGTCCTGGTGTGGCTATGCCAAATGACTGTGGGCTACATCCTCTGAGTTGTCCTCATGTTAGGGTCCTGGTGTGGCTATGCCAAATGGCTGTGGGCTACATCCTCTGAGTTGTCCTCATGTTAGGGTCCTGGTGTGGCTATGCCAAATGACTGTGGGCTACATCCTCTGAGTTGTCCTCATGTTAGGGTCCTGGTGTGGCTATGCCAAATGACTGTGGGCTACATCCTCTGAGTTGTCCTCATGTTAGGGTCCTGGTGTGGCTATGCCAAATGGCTGTGGGCTACATCCTCTGAGTTGTCCTCATGTTAGGGTCCTGGTGTGGCTATGCCAAATGACTGTGGGCTACATCCTCTGAGTTGTCCTCATGTTAGGGTCCTGGTGTGGCTATGCCAAATGGCTGTGGGCTACATCCTCTGAGTTGTCCTCATGTTAGGGTCCTGGTGTGGCTATGCCAAATGACTGTGGGCTACATCCTCTGAGTTGTCCTCATGTTAGGGTCCTGGTGTGGCTATGCCAAATGACTGTGGGCTACATCCTCTGAGTTGTCCTCATGTTAGGGTCCTGGTGTGGCTATGCCAAATGGCTGTGGGCTACATCCTCTGAGTTGTCCTCATGTTAGGGTCCTGGTGTGGCTGTGCCAAATGGCTGTGGGCTACATCCTCTGAGTTGTCCTCATGTTAGGGTCCTGGTGTGGCTGTGCCATATGACTGTGGGCTACATCCTCTGAGTTGTCCTCATGTTAGGGTCCTGGTGTGGCTATGCCAAATGACTGTGGGCTACATCCTCTGAGTTGTCCTCATGTTAGGGTCCTGGTGTGGCTATGCCAAATGGCTGTGGGCTACATCCTCTGAGTTGTCCTTATGTTAGGGTCCTGGTGTGGTTATGCCAAATGACTGTGGGCTACATCCTCTGAGTTGTCCTCATGTTAGGGTCCTGGTGTGGCTATGCCAAATGGCTGTGGGCTACATCCTCTGAGTTGTCCTCATGTTAAGGTCCTGGTGTGGCTATGCCAAATGTCTGTGGGCTACATCCTCTGAGTTGTCCTCATGTTAGGGTCCTGGTGTGGCTATGCCAAATGGCTGTGGGCTACATCCTCTGAGTTGTCCTCATGTTAGGGTCCTGGTGTGGCTATGCCAAATGGCTGTGGGCTACATCCTCTGAGTTGTCCTTATGTTAGGGTCCTGGTGTGGCTATGCCAAATGACTGTGGGCTACATCCTCTGAGTTGTCCTTATGTTAGGGTCCTGGTGTGGCTATGCCAAATGACTGTGGGCTACATCCTCTGAGTTGTCCTTATGTTAGGGTCCTGGTGTGGCTATGCCAAATGACTGTGGGCTACATCCTCTGAGTTGTCCTTATGTTAGGGTCCTGGTGTGGCTATGCCAAATGGCTGTGGGCTACATCCTCTGAGTTGTCCTTATGTTAGGGTCCTGGTGTGGCTATGCCAAATGACTGTGGGATACATCCTCTGAGTTGTCCTCATGTTAGGGTCCTGGTGTGGCTATGCCAAATGGCTGTGGGCTACATCCTCTGAGTTGTCCTTATGGGTATGTTAGGGTCCTGGTGTGGCTATGCCAAATGGCTGTGGGCTACATCCTCTGAGTTGTCCTCATGTTAGGGTCCTGGTGTGGCTATGCCAAATGGCTGTGGGCTACATCCTCTGAGTTGTCCTCATGTTAAGGTCCTGGTGTGGCTATGCCAAATGACTGTGGGCTACATCCTCTGAGTTGTCCTCATGTTAGGGTCCTGGTGTGGCTATGCCAAATGACTGTGGGCTACATCCTCTGAGTTGTCCTGATGTTAGGGTCCTGGTGTGGCTATGCCAAATGGCTGTGGGCTACATCCTCTGAGTTGTCCTTATGTTAGGGTCCTGGTGTGGCTATGCCAAATGGCTGTGGGCTACATCCTCTGAGTTGTCCTCATGTTAGGGTCCTGGTGTGGCTGTGCCAAATGGCTGTGGGCTACATCCTCTGAGTTGTCCTTATGGGTATGTCAGGGTCCTGGTGTGGCTATGCCAAATGACTGTGGGCTACATCCTCTGAGTTGTCCTCATGTTAGGGTCCTGGTGTGGCTATGCCAAATGGCTGTGGGCTACATCCTCTGAGTTGTCCTTATGGGTATGTTAGGGTCCTGGTGTGGCTATGCCAAATGGCTGTGGGCTACATCCTCTGAGTTGTCCTCATGTTAAGGTCCTGGTGTGGCAATGCCAAATGACTGTGGGCTACATCCTCTGAGTTGTCCTCATGTTAGGGTCCTGGTGTGGCTATGCCAAATGGCTGTGGGCTACATCCTCTGAGTTGTCCTTATGTTAGGGTCCTGGTGTGGCTATGCCAAATGGCTGTGGGCTACATCCTCTGAGTTGTCCTCATGTTAGGGTCCTGGTGTGGCTATGCCAAATGACTGTGGGCTACATCCTCTGAGTTGTCCTCATGTTAGGGTCCTGGTGTGGCTATGCCAAATGACTGTGGGCTACATCCTCTGAGTTGTCCTCATGTTAGGGTCCTGGTGTGGCTATGCCAAATGGCTGTGGGCTACATCCTCTGAGTTGTCCTCATGTTAGGGTCCTGGTGTGGCTATGCCAAATGACTGTGGGCTACATCCTCTGAGTTGTCCTCATGTTAGGGTCCTGGTGTGGCTATGCCAAATGGCTGTGGGCTACATCCTCTGAGTTGTCCTCATGTTAGGGTCCTGGTGTGGCTATGCCAAATGACTGTGGGCTACATCCTCTGAGTTGTCCTCATGTTAGGGTCCTGGTGTGGCTATGCCAAATGGCTGTGGGCTACATCCTCTGAGTTGTCCTCATGTTAGGGTCCTGGTGTGGCTATGCCAAATGACTGTGGGCTACATCCTCTGAGTTGTCCTCATGTTAGGGTCCTGGTGTGGCTATGCCAAATGACTGTGGGCTACATCCTCTGAGTTGTCCTCATGTTAGGGTCCTGGTGTGGCTATGCCAAATGGCTGTGGGCTACATCCTCTGAGTTGTCCTCATGTTAGGGTCCTGGTGTGGCTATGCCAAATGACTGTGGGCTACATCCTCTGAGTTGTCCTCATGTTAGGGTCCTGGTGTGGCTATGCCAAATGGCTGTGGGCTACATCCTCTGAGTTGTCCTCATGTTAGGGTCCTGGTGTGGCTATGCCAAATGACTGTGGGCTACATCCTCTGAGTTGTCCTCATGTTAGGGTCCTGGTGTGGCTATGCCAAATGACTGTGGGCTACATCCTCTGAGTTGTCCTCATGTTAGGGTCCTGGTGTGGCTATGCCAAATGGCTGTGGGCTACATCCTCTGAGTTGTCCTCATGTTAGGGTCCTGGTGTGGCTGTGCCAAATGGCTGTGGGCTACATCCTCTGAGTTGTCCTCATGTTAGGGTCCTGGTGTGGCTGTGCCATATGACTGTGGGCTACATCCTCTGAGTTGTCCTCATGTTAGGGTCCTGGTGTGGCTATGCCAAATGACTGTGGGCTACATCCTCTGAGTTGTCCTCATGTTAGGGTCCTGGTGTGGCTATGCCAAATGGCTGTGGGCTACATCCTCTGAGTTGTCCTTATGTTAGGGTCCTGGTGTGGTTATGCCAAATGACTGTGGGCTACATCCTCTGAGTTGTCCTCATGTTAGGGTCCTGGTGTGGCTATGCCAAATGGCTGTGGGCTACATCCTCTGAGTTGTCCTCATGTTAAGGTCCTGGTGTGGCTATGCCAAATGTCTGTGGGCTACATCCTCTGAGTTGTCCTCATGTTAGGGTCCTGGTGTGGCTATGCCAAATGGCTGTGGGCTACATCCTCTGAGTTGTCCTCATGTTAGGGTCCTGGTGTGGCTATGCCAAATGGCTGTGGGCTACATCCTCTGAGTTGTCCTTATGTTAGGGTCCTGGTGTGGCTATGCCAAATGACTGTGGGCTACATCCTCTGAGTTGTCCTTATGTTAGGGTCCTGGTGTGGCTATGCCAAATGACTGTGGGCTACATCCTCTGAGTTGTCCTTATGTTAGGGTCCTGGTGTGGCTATGCCAAATGACTGTGGGCTACATCCTCTGAGTTGTCCTTATGTTAGGGTCCTGGTGTGGCTATGCCAAATGGCTGTGGGCTACATCCTCTGAGTTGTCCTTATGTTAGGGTCCTGGTGTGGCTATGCCAAATGACTGTGGGATACATCCTCTGAGTTGTCCTCATGTTAGGGTCCTGGTGTGGCTATGCCAAATGGCTGTGGGCTACATCCTCTGAGTTGTCCTTATGGGTATGTTAGGGTCCTGGTGTGGCTATGCCAAATGGCTGTGGGCTACATCCTCTGAGTTGTCCTCATGTTAGGGTCCTGGTGTGGCTATGCCAAATGGCTGTGGGCTACATCCTCTGAGTTGTCCTTATGGGTATGTTAGGGTCCTGGTGTGGCTATGCCAAATGGCTGTGGGCTACATCCTCTGAGTTGTCCTCATGTTAGGGTCCTGGTGTGGCTATGCCAAATGGCTGTGGGCTACATCCTCTGAGTTGTCCTTATGGGTATGTTAGGGTCCTGGTGTGGCTATGCCAAATGGCTGTGGGCTACATCCTCTGAGTTGTCCTCATGTTAGGGTCCTGGTGTGGCTATGCCAAATGGCTGTGGGCTACATCCTCTGAGTTGTCCTCATGTTAGGGTCCTGGTGTGGCTATGCCAAATGGCTGTGGGCTACATCCTCTGAGTTGTCCTCATGTTAGGGTCCTGGTGTGGCTATGCCAAATGGCTGTGGGCTACATCCTCTGAGTTGTCCTCATGTTAGGGTCCTGGTGTGGCTATGCCAAATCGCTGTGGGCTACATCCTCTGAGTTGTCCTCATGTTAGGGTCCTGGTGTGGCTATGCCAAATGGCTGTGGGCTACATCCTCTGAGTTGTCCTTATGTTAGGGTCCTGGTGTGGCTATGCCAAATGGCTGTGGGCTACATCCTCTGAGTTGTCCTCATGTTAGGGTCCTGGTGTGGCTATGCCAAATGGCTGTGGGCTACATCCTCTGAGTTGTCCTCATGTTAGGGTCCTGGTGTGGCTCTGCCAAATGGCTGTGGGCTACATCCTCTGAGTTGTCCTTATGGGTATGTTAGGGTCCTGGTGTGGCTATGCCAAATGGCTGTGGGCTACATCCTCTGAGTTGTCCTCATGTTAGGGTCCTGGTGTGGCTATGCCAAATGGCTGTGGGCTACATCCTCTGAGTTGTCCTCATGTTAGGGTCCTGGTGTGGCTATGCCAAATGACTGTGGGCTACATCCTCTGAGTTGTCCTTATGTTAGGGTCCTGGTGTGGCTATGCCAAATGGCTGTGGGCTACATCCTCTGAGTTGTCCTCATGTTAGGGTCCTGGTGTGGCTATGCCAAATGGCTGTGGGCTACATCCTCTGAGTTGTCCTCATGTTAGGGTCCTGGTGTGGCTATGCCAAATGGCTGTGGGCTACATCCTCTGAGTTGTCCTCATGTTAGGGTCCTGGTGTGGCTATGCCAAATGGCTGTGGGCTACATTCTCTGAGTTGTCCTCATGTTAGGGTCCTGGTGTGGCTATGCCAAATGGCTGTGGGCTACATCCTCTGAGTTGTCCTTATGTTAGGGTCCTGGTGTGGCTATGCCAAATGGCTGTGGGCTACATTCTCTGAGTTGTCCTCATGTTAGGGTCCTGGTGTGGCTATGCCAAATGACTGTGGGCTACATCCTCTGAGTTGTCCTTATGTTAGGGTCCTGGTGTGGCTATGCCAAATGGCTGTGGGCTACATCCTCTGAGTTGTCCTCATGTTAGGGTCCTGGTGTGGCTATGCCAAATGGCTGTGGGCTACATTCTCTGAGTTGTCCTCATGTTAGGGTCCTGGTGTGGCTATGCCAAATGGCTGTGGGCTACATCCTCTGAGTTGTCCTTATGGGTATGTTAGGGTCCTGGTGTGGCTATGCCAAATGGCTGTGGGCTACATCCTCTGAGTTGTCCTCATGTTAGGGTCCTGGTGTGGCTATGCCAAATGGCTGTGGGCTACATCCTCTGAGTTGTCCTCATGTTAGGGTCCTGGTGTGGCTATGCCAAATGGCTGTGGGCTACATCCTCTGAGTTGTCCTTATGGGTATGTTAGGGTCCTGGTGTGGCTATGCCAAATGGCTGTGGGCTACATCCTCTGAGTTGTCCTCATGTTAGGGTCCTGGTGTGGCTATGCCAAATGGCTGTGGGCTACATCCTCTGAGTTGTCCTCATGTTAGAGTCCTGGTGTGGCTATGCCAAATGGCTGTGGGCTACATCCTCTGAGTTGTCCTCATGTTAGGGTCCTGGTGTGGCTATGCCAAATGGCTGTGGGCTACATCCTCTGAGTTGTCCTCATGTTAGGGTCCTGGTGTGGCTATGCCAAATCGCTGTGGGCTACATCCTCTGAGTTGTCCTCATGTTAGGGTCCTGGTGTGGCTATGCCAAATGGCTGTGGGCTACATCCTCTGAGTTGTCCTTATGTTAGGGTCCTGGTGTGGCTATGCCAAATGGCTGTGGGCTACATCCTCTGAGTTGTCCTCATGTTAGGGTCCTGGTGTGGCTATGCCAAATGGCTGTGGGCTACATCCTCTGAGTTGTCCTCATGTTAGGGTCCTGGTGTGGCTCTGCCAAATGGCTGTGGGCTACATCCTCTGAGTTGTCCTTATGGGTATGTTAGGGTCCTGGTGTGGCTATGCCAAATGGCTGTGGGCTACATCCTCTGAGTTGTCCTCATGTTAGGGTCCTGGTGTGGCTATGCCAAATGGCTGTGGGCTACATCCTCTGAGTTGTCCTCATGTTAGGGTCCTGGTGTGGCTATGCCAAATGACTGTGGGCTACATCCTCTGAGTTGTCCTTATGTTAGGGTCCTGGTGTGGCTATGCCAAATGGCTGTGGGCTACATCCTCTGAGTTGTCCTCATGTTAGGGTCCTGGTGTGGCTATGCCAAATGGCTGTGGGCTACATCCTCTGAGTTGTCCTCATGTTAGGGTCCTGGTGTGGCTATGCCAAATGGCTGTGGGCTACATCCTCTGAGTTGTCCTCATGTTAGGGTCCTGGTGTGGCTATGCCAAATGGCTGTGGGCTACATTCTCTGAGTTGTCCTCATGTTAGGGTCCTGGTGTGGCTATGCCAAATGGCTGTGGGCTACATCCTCTGAGTTGTCCTTATGTTAGGGTCCTGGTGTGGCTATGCCAAATGGCTGTGGGCTACATTCTCTGAGTTGTCCTTATGTTAGGGTCCTGGTGTGGCTATGCCAAATGACTGTGGGCTACATCCTCTGAGTTGTCCTTATGTTAGGGTCCTGGTGTGGCTATGCCAAATGGCTGTGGGCTACATCCTCTGAGTTGTCCTCATGTTAGGGTCCTGGTGTGGCTATGCCAAATGGCTGTGGGCTACATTCTCTGAGTTGTCCTCATGTTAGGGTCCTGGTGTGGCTATGCCAAATGGCTGTGGGCTACATCCTCTGAGTTGTCCTTATGGGTATGTTAGGGTCCTGGTGTGGCTATGCCAAATGGCTGTGGGCTACATCCTCTGAGTTGTCCTCATGTTAGGGTCCTGGTGTGGCTATGCCAAATGGCTGTGGGCTACATCCTCTGAGTTGTCCTCATGTTAGGGTCCTGGTGTGGCTATGCCAAATGGCTGTGGGCTACATCCTCTGAGTTGTCCTCATGTTAGGGTCCTGGTGTGGCTATGCCAAATGGCTGTGGGCTACATACTCTGAGTTGTCCTCATGTTAGGGTCCTGGTGTGGCTATGCCAAATGTCTGTGGGCTACATCCTCTGAGTTGTCCTTATGTTAGGGTCCTGGTGTGGCTATGCCAAATGGCTGTGGGCTACATCCTCTGAGTTGTCCTTATGTTAGGGTCCTGGTGTGGCTATGCCAAATGGCTGTGGGCTACATACTCTGAGTTGTCCTCATGTTAGGGTCCTGGTGTGGCTATGCCAAATGGCTGTGGGCTACATACTCTGAGTTGTCCTCATGTTAGGGTCCTGGTGTGGCTATGCCAAATGGCTGTGGGCTACATCCTCTGAGTTGTCCTTATGTTAGGGTCCTGGTGTGGCTATGCCAAATGGCTGTGGGCTACATCCTCTGAGTTGTCCTCATGTTAGGGTCCTGGTGTGGCTATGCCAAATGGCTGTGGGCTACATCCTCTGAGTTGTCCTCATGTTAGGGTCCTGGTGTGGCTATGCCAAATGAATGTGGGCTACATCCTCTGAGTTGTCCTCATGTTAGGGTCCTGGTGTGGCTATGCCAAATGACTGTGGGCTACATCCTCTGAGTTGTCCTCATGTTAGGGTCCTGGTGTGGCTATGCCAAATGGCTGTGGGCTACATCCTCTGAGTTGTCCTCATGTTAGGGTCCTGGTGTGGCTATGCCAAATGGCTGTGGGCTACATCCTCTGAGTTGTCCTTATGGGTATGTTAGGGTCCTGGTGTGGCTATGCCAAATGGCTGTGGGCTACATCCTCTGAGTTGTCCTCATGTTAGGGTCCTGGTGTGGCTATGCCAAATGACTGTGGGCTACATCCTCTGAGTTGTCCTCATGTTAGGGTCCTGGTGTGGCTATGCCAAATGACTGTGGGCTACATCCTCTGAGTTGTCCTCATGTTAAGGTCCTGGTGTGGCTATGCCAAATGACTGTGGGCTACATCCTCTGAGTTGTCCTCATGTTAGGGTCCTGGTGTGGCTATGCCAAATGACTGTGGGCTACATCCTCTGAGTTGTCCTGATGTTAGGGTCCTGGTGTGGCTATGCCAAATGGCTGTGGGCTACATCCTCTGAGTTGTCCTTATGTTAGGGTCCTGGTGTGGCTATGCCAAATGGCTGTGGGCTACATCCTCTGAGTTGTCCTCATGTTAGGGTCCTGGTGTGGCTGTGCCAAATGGCTGTGGGCTACATCCTCTGAGTTGTCCTTATGGGTATGTCAGGGTCCTGGTGTGGCTATGCCAAATGACTGTGGGCTACATCCTCTGAGTTGTCCTCATGTTAGGGTCCTGGTGTGGCTATGCCAAATGGCTGTGGGCTACATCCTCTGAGTTGTCCTTATGGGTATGTTAGGGTCCTGGTGTGGCTATGCCAAATGGCTGTGGGCTACATCCTCTGAGTTGTCCTCATGTTAAGGTCCTGGTGTGGCTATGCCAAATGACTGTGGGCTACATCCTCTGAGTTGTCCTCATGTTAGGGTCCTGGTGTGGCTATGCCAAATGGCTGTGGGCTACATCCTCTGAGTTGTCCTTATGTTAGGGTCCTGGTGTGGCTATGCCAAATGGCTGTGGGCTACATCCTCTGAGATGTCCTCATGTTAGGGTCCTGGTGTGGCTATGCCAAATGACTGTGGGCTACATCCTCTGAGTTGTCCTTATGTTAGGGTCCTGGTGTGGCTATGCCAAATGGCTGTGGGCTACATCCTCTGAGTTGTCCTCATGTTAGGGTCCTGGTGTGGCTATGCCAAATGACTGTGGGCTACATCCTCTGAGTTGTCCTCATGTTAGGGTCCTGGTGTGGCTATGCCAAATGACTGTGGGCTACATCCTCTGAGTTGTCCTCATGTTAGGGTCCTGGTGTGGCTATGCCAAATGGCTGTGGGCTACATCCTCTGAGTTGTCCTCATGTTAGGGTCCTTGTGTGGCTATGCCAAATGACTGTGGGCTACATCCTCTGAGTTGTCCTCATGTTAGGGTCCTGGTGTGGCTATGCCAAATGGCTGTGGGCTACATCCTCTGAGTTGTCCTCATGTTAGGGTCCTGGTGTGGCTATGCCAAATGACTGTGGGCTACATCCTCTGAGTTGTCCTCATGTTAGGGTCCTGGTGTGGCTATGCCAAATGACTGTGGGCTACATCCTCTGAGTTGTCCTCATGTTAGGGTCCTGGTGTGGCTATGCCAAATGGCTGTGGGCTACATCCTCTGAGTTGTCCTCATGTTAGGGTCCTGGTGTGGCTGTGCCAAATGGCTGTGGGCTACATCCTCTGAGTTGTCCTCATGTTAGGGTCCTGGTGTGGCTGTGCCATATGACTGTGGGCTACATCCTCGGAGTTGTCCTCATGTTAGGGTCCTGGTGTGGCTATGCCAAATGACTGTGGGCTACATCCTCTGAGTTGTCCTCATGTTAGGGTCCTGGTGTGGCTATGCCAAATGGCTGTGGGCTACATCCTCTGAGTTGTCCTTATGTTAGGGTCCTGGTGTGGCTATGCCAAATGACTGTGGGCTACATCCTCTGAGTTGTCCTCATGTTAGGGTCCTGGTGTGGCTATGCCAAATGGCTGTGGGCTACATCCTCTGAGTTGTCCTCATGTTAAGGTCCTGGTGTGGCTATGCCAAATGTCTGTGGGCTACATCCTCTGAGTTGTCCTCATGTTAGGGTCCTGGTGTGGCTATGCCAAATGGCTGTGGGCTACATCCTCTGAGTTGTCCTCATGTTAGGGTCCTGGTGTGGCTATGCCAAATGGCTGTGGGCTACATCCTCTGAGTTGTCCTTATGTTAGGGTCCTGGTGTGGCTATGCCAAATGACTGTGGGCTACATCCTCTGAGTTGTCCTTATGTTAGGGTCCTGGTGTGGCTATGCCAAATGACTGTGGGCTACATCCTCTGAGTTGTCCTTATGTTAGGGTCCTGGTGTGGCTATGCCAAATGACTGTGGGCTACATCCTCTGAGTTGTCCTTATGTTAGGGTCCTGGTGTGGCTATGCCAAATGGCTGTGGGCTACATCCTCTGAGTTGTCCTTATGTTAGGGTCCTGGTGTGGCTATGCCAAATGACTGTGGGATACATCCTCTGAGTTGTCCTCATGTTAGGGTCCTGGTGTGGCTATGCCAAATGGCTGTGGGCTACATCCTCTGAGTTGTCCTTATGGGTATGTTAGGGTCCTGGTGTGGCTATGCCAAATGGCTGTGGGCTACATCCTCTGAGTTGTCCTCATGTTAGGGTCCTGGTGTGGCTATGCCAAATGGCTGTGGGCTACATCCTCTGAGTTGTCCTTATGGGTATGTTAGGGTCCTGGTGTGGCTATGCCAAATGGCTGTGGGCTACATCCTCTGAGTTGTCCTCATGTTAGGGTCCTGGTGTGGCTATGCCAAATGGCTGTGGGCTACATCCTCTGAGTTGTCCTTATTGGTATGTTAGGGTCCTGGTGTGGCTATGCCAAATGGCTGTGGGCTACATCCTCTGAGTTGTCCTCATGTTAGGGTCCTGGTGTGGCTATGCCAAATGGCTGTGGGCTACATCCTCTGAGTTGTCCTCATGTTAGGGTCCTGGTGTGGCTATGCCAAATGGCTGTGGGCTACATCCTCTGAGTTGTCCTCATGTTAGGGTCCTGGTGTGGCTGTGCCATATGACTGTGGGCTACATCCTCTGAGTTGTCCTCATGTTAGGGTCCTGGTGTGGCTATGCCAAATGACTGTGGGCTACATCCTCTGAGTTGTCCTCATGTTAGGGTCCTGGTGTGGCTATGCCAAATGGCTGTGGGCTACATCCTCTGAGTTGTCCTTATGTTAGGGTCCTGGTGTGGCTATGCCAAATGACTGTGGGCTACATCCTCTGAGTTGTCCTCATGTTAGGGTCCTGGTGTGGCTATGCCAAATGGCTGTGGGCTACATCCTCTGAGTTGTCCTCATGTTAAGGTCCTGGTGTGGCTATGCCAAATGTCTGTGGGCTACATCCTCTGAGTTGTCCTCATGTTAGGGTCCTGGTGTGGCTATGCCAAATGGCTGTGGGCTACATCCTCTGAGTTGTCCTCATGTTAGGGTCCTGGTGTGGCTATGACAAATGGCTGTGGGCTACATCCTCTGAGTTGTCCTTATGTTAGGGTCCTGGTGTGGCTATGCCAAATGACTGTGGGCTACATCCTCTGAGTTGTCCTTATGTTAGGGTCCTGGTGTGGCTATGCCAAATGACTGTGGGCTACATCCTCTGAGTTGTCCTTATGTTAGGGTCCTGGTGTGGCTATGCCAAATGACTGTGGGCTACATCCTCTGAGTTGTCCTTGTGTTAGGGTCCTGGTGTGGCTATGCCAAATGGCTGTGGGCTACATCCTCTGAGTTGTCCTTATGTTAGGGTCCTGGTGTGGCTATGCCAAATGACTGTGGGATACATCCTCTGAGTTGTCCTCATGTTAGGGTCCTGGTGTGGCTATGCCAAATGGCTGTGGGCTACATCCTCTGAGTTGTCCTTATGGGTATGTTAGGGTCCTGGTGTGGCTATGCCAAATGGCTGTGGGCTACATCCTCTGAGTTGTCCTCATGTTAGGGTCCTGGTGTGGCTATGCCAAACGGCTGTGGGCTACATCCTCTGAGTTGTCCTTATGGGTATGTTAGGGTCCTGGTGTGGCTATGCCAAATGGCTGTGGGCTACATCCTCTGAGTTGTCCTCATGTTAGGGTCCTGGTGTGGCTATGCCAAATGGCTGTGGGCTACATCCTCTGAGTTGTCCTTATGGGTATGTTAGGGTCCTGGTGTGGCTATGCCAAATGGCTGTGGGCTACATCCTCTGAGTTGTCCTCATGTTAGGGTCCTGGTGTGGCTATGCCAAATGGCTGTGGGCTACATCCTCTGAGTTGTCCTCATGTTAGGGTCCTGGTGTGGCTATGCCAAATGGCTGTGGGCTACATCCTCTGAGTTGTCCTCATGTTAGGGTCCTGGTGTGGCTATGCCAAATGGCTGTGGGCTACATCCTCTGAGTTGTCCTCATGTTAGGGTCCTGGTGTGGCTATGCCAAATCGCTGTGGGCTACATCCTCTGAGTTGTCCTCATGTTAGGGTCCTGGTGTGGCTATGCCAAATGGCTGTGGGCTACATCCTCTGAGTTGTCCTTATGTTAGGGTCCTGGTGTGGCTATGCCAAATGGCTGTGGGCTACATCCTCTGAGTTGTCCTCATGTTAGGGTCCTGGTGTGGCTATGCCAAATGGCTGTGGGCTACATCCTCTGAGTTGTCCTCATGTTAGGGTCCTGGTGTGGCTCTGCCAAATGGCTGTGGGCTACATCCTCTGAGTTGTCCTTATGGGTATGTTAGGGTCCTGGTGTGGCTATGCCAAATGGCTGTGGGCTACATCCTCTGAGTTGTCCTCATGTTAGGGTCCTGGTGTGGCTATGCCAAATGGCTGTGGGCTACATCCTCTGAGTTGTCCTCATGTTAGGGTCCTGGTGTGGCTATGCCAAATGACTGTGGGCTACATCCTCTGAGTTGTCCTCATGTTAGGGTCCTGGTGTGGCTATGCCAAATGGCTGTGGGCTACATCCTCTGAGTTGTCCTCATGTTAGGGTCCTGGTGTGGCTATGCCAAATGACTGTGGGCTACATCTTCTGAGTTGTCCTCATGTTAGGGTCCTGGTGTGGCTATGCCAAATGGCTGTGGGTTACATCCTCTGAGTTGTCCTTATGTTAGGGTCCTGGTGTGGCTATGCCAAATGACTGTGGGCTACATCCTCTGAGTTGTCCTCATGTTAGGGTCCTGGTGTGGCTGTGCCAAATGGCTGTGGGCTACATCCTCTGAGTTGTCCTCATGTTAGGGTCCTGGTGTGGCTATGCCAAATGGCTGTGGGCTACATCCTCTGAGTTGTCCTCATGTTAGGGTCCTGGTGTGGCTATGCCAAATGGCTGTGGGCTACATCCTCTGAGTTGTCCTCATGTTAGGGTCCTGGTGTGGCTATGCCAAATGGCTGTGGGCTACATCCTCTGAGTTGTCCTCATGTTAGGGTCCTGGTGTGGCTATGCCAAATGGCTGTGGGCTACATCCTCTGAGTTGTCCTCATGTTAGGGTCCTGGTGTGGCTATGCCAAATGGCTGTGGGCTACATCCTCTGAGTTGTCCTCATGTTAGGGTCCTGGTGTGGCTATGCCAAATGGCTGTGGGCTACATCCTCTGAGTTGTCCTCATGTTAGGGTCCTGGTGTGGCTATGCCAAATGACTGTGGGCTACATCCTCTGAGTTGTCCTCATGTTAGGGTCCTGGTGTGGCTATGCCAAATGGCTGTGGGCTACATCCTCTGAGTTGTCCTCATGTTAGGGTCCTGGTGTGGCTATGCCAAATGACTGTGGGCTACATCCTCTGAGTTGTCCTCATGTTAGGGTCCTGGTGTGGCTATGCCAAATGGCTGTGGGCTACATCCTCTGAGTTGTCCTCATGTTAGGGTCCTGGTGTGGCTATGCCAAATGACTGTGGGCTACATCCTCTGAGTTGTCCTCATGTTAGGGTCCTGGTGTGGCTATGCCAAATGGCTGTGGGCTACATCCTCTGAGTTGTCCTTATGTTAGGGTCCTGGTGTGGCTATGCCAAATGACTGTGGGCTACATCCTCTGAGTTGTCCTCATGTTAGGGTCCTGGAGTGGCTATGCCAAATGGCTGTGGGCTACATCCTCTGAGTTGTCCTCATGTTAGGGTCCTGGTGTGGCTATGCCAAATGACTGTGGGCTACATCCTCTGAGTTGTCCTCATGTTAGGGTCCTGGTGTGGCTATGCCAAATGACTGTGGGCTACATCCTCTGAGTTGTCCTCATGTTAGGGTCCTGGTGTGGCTATGCCAAATGGCTGTGGGCTACATCCTCTGAGTTGTCCTTATGTTAGGGTCCTGGTGTGGCTATGCCAAATGACTGTGGGCTACATCCTCTGAGTTGTCCTCATGTTAGGGTCCTGGTGTGGCTATGCCAAATGGCTGTGGGCTACATCCTCTGAGTTGTCCTCATGTTAGGGTCCTGGTGTGGCTATGCTAAATGACTGTGGGCTACATCCTCTGAGTTGTCCTCATGTTAGGGTCCTGGTGTGGCTATGCCAAATGACTGTGGGCTACATCCTCTGAGTTGCCCTCATGTTAGGGTCCTGGTGTGGCTATGCCAAATGACTGTGGGCTACATCCTCTGAGTTGTCCTCATGTTAGGGTCCTGGTGTGGCTATGCCAAATGGCTGTGGGCTACATCCTCTGAGTTGTCCTCATGTTAGGGTCCTGGTGTGGCTATGCCAAATGACTGTGGGCTACATCCTCTGAGTTGTCCTCATGTTAGGGTCCTGGTGTGGCTATGCCAAATGGCTGTGGGCTACATCCTCTGAGTTGTCCTCATGTTAGGGTCCTGGTGTGGCTATGCCAAATGACTGTGGGCTACATCCTCTGAGTTGTCCTCATGTTAGGGTCCTAGTGTGGCTATGCCAAATGGCTGTGGGCTACATCCTCTGAGTTGTCCTCATGTTAGGGTCCTGGTGTGGCTATGCCAAATGACTGTGGGCTACATCCTCTGAGTTGTCCTCATGTTAGGGTCCTGGTGTGGCTATGCCAAATGGCTGTGGGCTACATCCTCTGAGTTGTCCTTATGTTAGGGTCCTGGTGTGGCTATGCCAAATGACTGTGGGCTACATCCTCTGAGTTGTCCTCATGTTAGGGTCCTGGTGTGGCTATGCCAAATGGCTGTGGGCTACATCCTCTGAGTTGTCCTCATGTTAGGGTCCTGGTGTGGCTATGCCAAATGACTGTGGGCTACATCCTCTGAGTTGTCCTCATGTTAGGGTCCTGGTGTGGCTATGCCAAATGACTGTGGGCTACATCCTCTGAGTTGTCCTCATGTTAGGGTCCTGGTGTGGCTATGCCAAATGGCTGTGGGCTACATCCTCTGAGTTGTCCTCATGTTAGGGTCCTGGTGTGGCTATGCCAAATGACTGTGGGCTACATCCTCTGAGTTGTCCTTATGTTAGGGTCCTGGTGTGGCTATGCCAAATGACTGTGGGCTACATCCTCTGAGTTGTCCTCATGTTAGGGTCCTGGTGTGGCTATGCCAAATGGCTGTGGGCTACATCCTCTGAGTTGTCCTCATGTTAGGGTCCTGGTGTGGCTATGCCAAATGGCTGTGGGCTACATCCTCTGAGTTGTCCTCATGTTAGGGTCCTGGTGTGGCTATGCCAAATGACTGTGGGCTACATCCTCTGAGTTGTCCTCATGTTAGGGTCCTGGTGTGGCTATGCCAAATGGCTGTGGGCTACATCCTCTGAGTTGTCCTTATGTTAGGGTCCTGGTGTGGCTATGCCAAATGGCTGTGGGTTACATCCTCTGAGTTGTCCTCATGTTAGGGTCCTGGTGTGGCTATGCCAAATGGCTGTGGGCTACATCCTCTGAGTTGTCCTCATGTTAGGGTCCTGGTGTGGCTATGCCAAATGGCTGTGGGCTACATCCTCTGAGTTGTCCTCATGTTAGGGTCCTGGTGTGGCTATGCCAAATGGCTGTGGGCTACATCCTCTGAGTTGTCCTCATGTTAGGGTCCTGGTGTGGCTATGCCAAATGGCTGTGGGTATTATTTTGTATTATTTGATAGTATGAAGAATACAATTGAACAAAGCTGGATAAAATATAAAGATTTTCTCCAAACGATGAATGAGTGGATATTCTGTGTTAACAAAGAAACAGGTGCTCCTATCTGCTTCACTTAGATTATTACCACTTAAGAGTTATTCATGTCACTTAGAGGTATTCATGTCACTTAGAGTTATTCGGGTCACTTAGAGTTATTCATGTCACTTAGAGTTATTCATGTCACTTAGAGTTATTCATGTCACTTAGAGGTATTCATGTCACTTAGAGGTATTCATGTCACTTAGAGTTATTCATGTCACTTAGAGTTATTAATGTCACTTAGAGGTATTCATGTCACTTAAAGGTATTCATGTCACTTAGAGTTATTCATGTCACTTAGAGGTATTCATGTCACTTAGAGTTATTCATGTCACTTAGAGTTATTCATGTCACTTAGAGTTATTAATGTCACTTAGAGTTATTAATGTCACTTAGAGTTATTCATGTCACTTAGAGTTATTCATGTCACTTAGAGTTATTAGTGTCACTTATTAGTGTCACTGTTGGGCAACATGAGTTCTCATGAAGTGTTTGATACATTTGCATTGATGTCAGAGTGATTAGAGGGACAATAGAGTGCCGAGTACCAGGCAGTTAGCAAGTTTGATAGGCTACTAATGACCAATCAGCAGCATCAGAGCTTGGAGAAGCCTAATTACCGTGACGAAACGGTCATGTGGAATTTGACTGCCTTCATGACTCGTGACCGCCGGTGTGGCGGTAACACGGTCACCGTAGCAACCCTAGTCCTACTGTAACATAGTATAAAGCAGACTTTCTGTCTGTCTGTCTGTCTGTCAGTCAGTATCTCACAGTGCTGTCACCTCTAAAATTAGATGAAGGTACATCTGCATAGGACAATTTTTTAAAAATCTCTAGATATCTAATCAGATGAGACAATCTCAGTGAATTCAACAAAAGTAAAGCACGCACATCCACTCAGTGATCTCACCAAAGTTCTCTCCCCCCCCACTCAGTGATCTCACCAAAGTTCCCCCCCCCCCCCACTCAGTGATCTCACCAAAGTTCCCCCCCCCCCCACTCAGTGATCTCACCAAAGTCCCCCCCCCCCCCCCCACTCAGTGATCTCACCAAAGTTCTCTCCCCCCACCCACTCAGTGATCTCACCAAAGTTCTCCCCCCCCCCCCACTCAGTGATCTCACCAAAGTTCTCCCCCCCCCCCCACTCAGTGATCTCACCAAAGTTCTCCCCCCCCCCCCCCACTCAGTGATCTCACCAAAGTTCTCCCCCCCCCCCCACTCAGTGATCTCACCAAAGTTCTCCCCCCCCCCCCCCACTCAGTGATCTCACCAAAGTTCTCCCCCCCCCCCCCCACTCAGTGATCTCACCAAAGTTCTCCCCCCCCCCCCCACTCAGTGATCTCACCAAAGTTCTCCCCCCCCCCCCACTCAGTGATCTCACCAAAGTTCTCCCCCCCCCCCTCAGTGATCTCACCAAAGTTCCCCCCCCCCCCCCCCCCCCACTCAGTGATCTCACCAAAGTTCTCCCCCCCCCACTCAGTGATCTCACCAAAGTTCTCCCCCCCCCCCCCACTCAGTGATCTCACCAAAGTTCTCCCCCCCCCCCACTCAGTGATCTCACCAAAGTTCTCCCCCCCCCCCCACTCAGTGATCTCACCAAAGTTCTCCCCCCCCCCCACTCAGTGATCTCACCAAAGTTCTCCCCCCCCCACTCAGTGATCTCACCAAAGTTCCCCCCCCCCCCCCACTCAGTGATCTCACCAAAGTCCCCCCCCCCCCACTCAGTGATCTCACCAAAGTTCTCCCCCCCCCCCACTCAGTGATCTCACCAAAGTTCTCCCCCCCCCCCCCACTCAGTGATCTCACCAAAGTTCTCCCCCCCCCCCCCCCACTCAGTGATCTCACCAAAGTTCTCCCCCCCCCCCCACTCAGTGATCTCACCAAAGTTCTCCCCCCCCCACTCAGTGATCTCACCAAAGTTCTCCCCCCCCCCCCCACTCAGTGATCTCACCAAAGTTCTCCCCCCCCCCCCCCACTCAGTGATCTCACCAAAGTTCTCCCCCCCCCCCCCCACTCAGTGATCTCACCAAAGTTCTCCCCCCCCCCCACTCAGTGATCTCACCAAAGTTCTCTCCCCCCCCCCCCACTCAGTGATCTCACCAAAGTTCTCCCCCCCCCCCCCACTCAGTGATCTCACCAAAGTTCTCCCCCCCCCCCCACTCAGTGATCTCACCAAAGTTCTCCCCCCCCCACTCAGTGATCTCACCAAAGTTCTACCCCCCCCCCCACTCAGTGATCTCACCAAAGTTCTCCCCCCCCCCCCCCCACTCAGTGATCTCACCAAAGTTCTCCCCCCCCCCCACACTCAGTGATCTCACCAAAGTTCTCCCCCCCCCCCCACTCAGTGATCTCACCAAAGTTCTCCCCCCCCCCCACTCAGTGATTTCACCAAAGTTCCCCCCCCACTCAGTGATCTCACCAAAGTTCTCCCCCCCCCCCACTCAGTGATCTCACCAAAGTTCTCTCCCCCCCCACTCAGTGATCTCACCAAAGTTCCCCCCCCCCCCCCTCAGTGATCTCACCAAAGTTCCCCCCCCCCCTCAGTGATCTCACCAAAGTCCCCCCCCCCCCCACTCAGTGATCTCACCAAAGTTCCCCCCCCCCCCCCTCAGTGATCTCACCAAAGTTCCCCCCCCCCCACTCAGTGATCTCACCAAAGTTCCCCCCCCCCTCAGTGATCTCACCAAAGTTCCCCCCCCCCCCCTCAGTGATCTCACCAAAGTTCCCCCCCCCCCCCTCAGTGATCTCACCAAAGTTCCCCCCCCCCCACTCAGTGATCTCACCAAAGTCCCCCCCCCCCCCTCAGTGATCTCACCAAAGTTCCCCCCCCCCCCTCAGTGATCTCACCAAAGTCCCCCCCCCCCCCAGTGATCTCACCAAAGTTCCCCCCCCCCACTCAGTGATCTCACCAAAGTTCTCCCCCCCCCACTCAGTGATCTCACCAAAGTTCCCCCCCCCCCACTCAGTGATCTCACCAAAGTTCTCCCCCCCCCCCCCCCACTCAGTGATCTCACCAAAGTTCCCCCCCCCGTCCCTCTCCCTCCCCCCCAGTGATCTCACCAAAGTTCCCCCCCCCCCCACTCAGTGATCTCACCAAAGTTCCCCCCCCCCACTCAGTGATCTCACCAAAGTTCTCCCCCCCCCCCCACTCAGTGATCTCACCAAAGTTCCCCCCCCCCCCCGTCCCTCTCCCTCCCCCCTAGTGATCTCACCAAAGTTCCCCCCCCCCCCCCACTCAGTGATCTCACCAAAGTTCCCCCCCCGTCCCTCTCCCTCCCCCCCAGTGATCTCACCAAAGTTCCCCCCCCCCCCCACTCAGTGATCTCACCAAAGTTCCCCCCCCCGTCCCTCTCCCTCCCCCCCAGTGATCTCACCAAAGTTCCCCCCCCCCCCACTCAGTGATCTCACCAAAGTTCCCCCCCCCTCTCCCTCCCCCCCCAGTGATCTCACCAAAGTTCTCTCCCCCCCCCCCACTCAGTGATCTCACCAAAGTTCCCCCCCCCCTCTCCCTCCCCCCCAGTGATCTCACCAAAGTTCTCCCCCCCCCCCACTCAGTGATCTCACCAAAGTTCTCTTCCCCCCCTCCCCCTCCACCCCAGTGATCTCACCAAAGTTCTCTCCCCCCCCCCCACTCAGTGATCTCACCAAAGTTCCCCCCCCCCCACTCAGTGATCTCACCAAAGTCCCCCCCCCCCCCCCACTCAGTGATCTCACCAAAGTCCCCCCCCCCCACTCAGTGATCTCACCAAAGTTCCCCCCCCCCTCTCCCTCCCCCCCAGTGATCTCACCAAAGTCCCCCCCCCCCCCCACTCAGTGATCTCACCAAAGTTCCCCCCCCCCTCTCCCTCCCCCCCCAGTGATCTCACCAAAGTTCCCCCCCCCCCCACTCAGTGATCTCACCAAAGTCCCCCCCCCTCTCCCTCCCCCCCCAGTGATCTCACCAAAGTTCTCCCCCCCCCCCCCACTCAGTGATCTCACCAAAGTTCCCCCCCCCCTCTCCCTCCCCCCCAGTGATCTCACCAAAGTTCTCCCCCCCCCACTCAGTGATCTCACCAAAGTTCTCTTCCCCCCCTCCCCCTCCACCCCAGTGATCTCACCAAAGTTCTCTCCCCCCCCCCACTCAGTGATCTCACCCAAGTTCTCCCCCCCCCCCCCCAGTGATCTCACCAAAGTTCCCCCCCCCCCCCCTCAGTGATCTCACCAAAGTCCCCCCCCCCCCCTCAGTGATCTCACCAAAGTTCCCCCCCCCCCCACTCAGTGATCTCACCAAAGTTCTCCCCCCCCCACTCAGTGATCTCACCAAAGTTCCCCCCCCCCCACTCAGTGATCTCACCAAAGTTCTCCCCCCCCCCCCCCCCCCACTCAGTGATCTCACCAAAGTTCCCCCCCCCGTCCCTCTCCCTCCCCCCCAGTGATCTCACCAAAGTTCCCCCCCCCACTCAGTGATCTCACCAAAGTTCCCCCCCCCCCCACTCAGTGATCTCACCAAAGTTCTCCCCCCCCACTCAGTGATCTCACCAAAGTTCCCCCCCCCCCGTCCCTCTCCCTCCCCCCTAGTGATCTCACCAAAGTTCCCCCCCCCCCCACACTCAGTGATCTCACCAAAGTTCCCCCCCCGTCCCTCTCCCTCCCCCCCAGTGATCTCACCAAAGTTCCCCCCCCCCCCCCACTCAGTGATCTCACCAAAGTTCCCCCCCCCCGTCCCTCTCCCTCCCCCCCAGTGATCTCACCAAAGTCCCCCCCCCCCCCCCCCCACTCAGTGATCTCACCAAAGTTCCCCCCCCCTCTCCCTCCCCCCCCAGTGATCTCACCAAAGTTCTCTCCCCCCCCCCCACTCAGTGATCTCACCAAAGTTCCCCCCCCCCTCTCCCTCCCCCCCAGTGATCTCACCAAAGTTCTCCCCCCCCCCCACTCAGTGATCTCACCAAAGTTCTCTTCCCCCCCTCCCCCTCCACCCCAGTGATCTCACCAAAGTTCTCTCCCCCCCCCACTCAGTGATCTCACCAAAGTTCCCCCCCCCCCCCCACTCAGTGATCTCACCAAAGTTCCCCCCCCCCCCCACTCAGTGATCTCACCAAAGTTCCCCCCCCCCTCTCCCTCCCCCCCAGTGATCTCACCAAAGTCCCCCCCCCCCCCCACTCAGTGATCTCACCAAAGTTCCCCCCCCCCCTCTCCCTCCCCCCCCAGTGATCTCACCAAAGTTCCCCCCCCCCCCCACTCAGTGATCTCACCAAAGTCCCCCCCCCCTCTCCCTCCCCCCCCAGTGATCTCACCAAAGTTCTCCCCCCCCCCCCCACTCAGTGATCTCACCAAAGTTCCCCCCCCCCCTCTCCCTCCCCCCCAGTGATCTCACCAAAGTTCTCCCCCCCCCCCACTCAGTGATCTCACCAAAGTTCTCTTCCCCCCCTCCCCCTCCACCCCAGTGATCTCACCAAAGTTCTCTCCCCCCCCCCACTCAGTGATCTCACCCAAGTTCTCCCCCCCCCCCCCAGTGATCTCACCAAAGTTCTCTCCCCCCCCCCCCCCCCCCCCAGTGATCTCACCAAAGTTCTCTCCTCCCCAGATGTCCATGTGAGTGTCGTACTGCCCCAGGTGGTTGAACCAGCTCTTGTCCATCACAAAGATCCCTCCTGCAATCACTGGAGTTCTGTAGCAGAGAACACAGGAGGACAGACTGCCTGATACACACAGGAGGACAGACTGCCTGATACACACAGGAGGACAGACTGTCTGATACACACAAGAGGACAGACTATCTGATACACACAGAGGACAGATTATCTGATACACACAGGAGGACAGACTATCTGATACACACAGGAGGACAGACTATCTGATACACACAGGAGGACAGACTGTCTGATACACACAGAGGACAGACTGTCTGATACACACAGGAGGACAGACTGTCTGATACACCCAGGAGGACAGACTGTCTGATACACACAGAGGACAGATTATCTGATACACACAGGAGGACAGACTGTCTAATACACACAGGAGGACAGACTATCTGATACACACAGGAGGACAGACTGTCTGATACACACATATTGAGACTGGTGTTTTGTGGGTACTATTTAATGAAGCTGCCAGTTGAGGACTTGTGAGGCGTCTGTTTCTCAAATTAGACACTCTAATGTACTTGTTCTCTTGCTCAGTTGTACACTGGGGCCTCCCACTCCTCTTTCTATTCTGGTTAGAGCCAGTTTGTGCTGTTCTGTGAAGGGAGTAGTACACAGCGTTGTACGAGATCTTCAGTTTCTTGGCAATTTCTCGGATGGAATAGCCTTCATTTCTCAGAACAAGAATAGACTGACGAGTTTCAGAAGAAAGTACTTTGTTTCTGTCCATTTTGAGCCTGTAATCAAACCCACAAATGCTGATGCTCCAGATACTCAACTAGTCTAAAGAAGGCCGTTTTATTGCTTCTTTAATCAGAACAACAGTTTTCAGCTGTGCTAACATAATTGCAAAAAGGGTTTTCTAATGATCAATTAACCTTTCAAAATGACAAACTTGGATTAGCTAACACAACGTGTCATTGGAACACAGGAGTTGATGGTACTATGGAAAGAAATGTTAAATGCCATATTCAACTTGTGATTCTAAGATATTTTACTGGCCCATACAGGAGAGACAAAAGAGGAAGAGTGGGGACCACCACAATATAACTACTGTAATTACCTGATAGGCAGAGTGGGGACCACCACAATATAACTACTGTAATTACCTGATAGGCAGAGTGGGGACCACCACAATATAACTACTGTAATTACCTGATAGGCAGAGTGGGGACCACCACAATATAACTACTGTAATTACCTGATAGGCAGAGTGGGGACCACCACAATATAACTACTGTAATTACCTGATAGGCAGAGTGGGGACCACCACAATATAACTACTGTAATTACCTGATAGGCAGAGTGGGGACCACCACAATATAACTACTGTAATTACCTGATAGGCAGAGTGGGGAACACCACAATATAACTACTGTAATTACCTGATAGGCAGAGTGGGGACCACCACAATATAACTACTGTAATTACCTGATAGGCAGAGTGGGGACCATCACAATATAACTACTGTAATTACCTGATAGGCAGAGTGGGGACCACCACAATATAACTACTGTAATTACCTGATAGGCAGAGTGAGGACCAACACAATATAACTACTGTAATTACCTGATAGGCAGAGTGGGGACCACCACAATATAACTACTGTAATTACCTGATAGGCAGAGTAGGATCATTCCTAGACATCTTCTGTTCGATGGGAATCTGTTCCCATTTAAAGTGTAAACTCCAGTCAAACCCTGAGAGAAAAGAGAGAGAAAAGTTATGAGATGGCAAGTGAAAGTGACTGCTGTGCGTGGCTGTGTTTACGAGGATAGGTGACTGCTGTGCGTGGCTGTGTTTACGAGGATAGGTGACTGCTGTGCGTAGCTGTGTTTACGAGGATAGGTGACTGCTGTGCGTGGCTGTGTTTACGAGGATAGGTGACTGCTGTGCGTGGCTGTGTTTACGAGGATAGGTTGACTGCTGTGCGTGGCTGTGTTTACGAGGATAGGTGACTGCTGTGCGTGGCTGTGTTTACGAGGATAGGTGACTGCTGTGCGTGGCTGTGTTTACGAGGATAGGTGACTGCTGTGCGTGGCTGTGTTTACGAGGATAGGTGACTGCTGTGCGTGGCTGTGTTTACGAGGATAGGTGACTGCTGTGCGTGGCTGTGTTTACGAGGATAGGTGACTGCTGTGCGTGGCTGTGTTTACGAGGATAGGTGACTGCTGTGCGTGGCTGTGTTTACGAGGATAGGTGACTGCTGTGCGTGGCTGTGTTTACGAGGATAGGTGACTGCTGTGCGTGGCTGTGTTTACGAGGATAGTACCCACAGGTTAGAGGTTGTGTTCTGAGTACTGACCTCCCCTCAAGTCAGCTGAAGCTGCCAAGTAGGCAAAGTTATCCAGGCTGATAACATCGATGATGGGGCTGACAACCCGGGTATGATCCTGGGAAGAGGAGAGAGAGACAGGGACACAGGGCACGGTCACACATAATGGCGAAGGTGCATAAAGATGGCGGCCCGTGTCCTCACCACAAACACCTCATCAGCAGCTTGCCCCCGTGTCCTCACCACAACACCTCATCAGCAGCTTGCCCCCGTGTCCTCACCACAACACCTCATCAGCAGCTTGCCCCCGTGTCCTCACCACAACACCTCATCAGCAGCTTGCCCCCGTGTCCTCACCACAACACCTCATCAGCAGCTTGCCCCCATGTCCTCACCACAAACAGGTGCATAAAGATGGCAGCCCCCATGTCCTCACCACAAACACCTCATCAGCAGCTTGCCCCCATGTCCTCACCACAAACACCTCATCAGCAGCTGATGGTGCATAAAGATGGCGGCCCCCGTGTCCTCACCACAAACACCTCATCAGCAGCTGATGGTGCATAAAGATGGCGGCCCCCGTGTCCTCACCACAAACACCTCATCAGCAGCTGATGGTGCATAAAGATGGCGGCCCCCGTGTCCTCACCACAAACACCTCATCAGCAGCTGATGGTGCATAAAGATGACGGCCCCCGTGTCCTCACCACAACACCTCATCAGCAGCTGAAGGTGCATAAAGATGGCGGCCCCCATGTCCTCACCACAACACCTCATCAGCAGCTGATGGTGCATAAAGATGGCGGCCCCCATGTCCTCACCACAACACCTCATCAGCAGCTTGCCCCCGTGTCCTCACCACAACACCTCATCAGCAGCTTGCCCCCGTGTCCTCACCACAACACCTCATCAGCAGCTTGCCCCCGTGTCCTCACCACAACACCTCATCAGCAGCTGATGGTGTATAAAGATGGCGGCCCCCATGTCCTCACCACAACACCTCATCAGCAGCTTGCCCCCGTGTCCTCACCACAACACCTCATCAGCAGCTTGCCCCCGTGTCCTCACCACAACACCTCATCAGCAGCTTGCCCCCGTGTCCTCACCACAACACCTCATCAGCAGCTTGCCCCCGTGTCCTCACCACAACACCTCATCAGCAGCTTGCCCCCGTGTCCTCACCACAACACCTCATCAGCAGCTTGCCCCCGTGTCCTCACCACAACACCTCATCAGCAGCTTGCCCCCGTGTCCTCACCACAACACCTCATCAGCAGCTTGCCCCCGTGTCCTCACCACAACACCTCATCAGCAGCTTGCCCCCGTGTCCTCACCACAACACCTCATCAGCAGCTTGCCCCCGTGTCCTCACCACAACACCTCATCAGCAGCTTGCCCCCGTGTCCTCACCACAACACCTCATCAGCAGCTTGCCCCCGTGTCCTCACCACAACACCTCATCAGCAGCTTGCCCCCGTGTCCTCACCACAACACCTCATCAGCAGCTTGCCCCCGTGTCCTCACCACAACACCTCATCAGCAGCTGAAGGTGTATAAAG
This sequence comes from Oncorhynchus mykiss, assembly GCF_013265735.2. NCBI lineage: Eukaryota > Metazoa > Chordata > Actinopteri > Salmoniformes > Salmonidae > Oncorhynchus > Oncorhynchus mykiss. Next base: position 64,819,360 of record NC_048583.1, read on the forward strand.
ATGGCGGCCCCCGTGTCCTCACCACAAACGCCTCGTCAGCAGCTGATGGTGCATAAAGATGGCGGCCCCCGTGTCCTCACCACAAACACCTCATCAGCAGCTGATGGTGGCAGAGAGACACTTCTCACGGTCACACATAATGGCGAAGGTGCATAAAGATGGTGGCCCCCGTGTCCTCACCACAAACGCCTCGTTTGCTACGTTTGCCGTATTGTACATTTCTCTCCGTTCCTCTTTTTAAAATGTTTTAATCAGCATTAGTACAGTATACATGATCCCAGTTCTAGCTCCTAGACGGAGTCCATTTGAGAAAAAAACCCTCAAAAGTAGACTGTGCTGATTGACTGGCACATTGAACCATGTCGCATGCCGTAGTTTAACCACTCTGTGGGCAGTGCTCAAAACGATGACGTCATATCTGAACGTCTTTATGCACGTTTTCCGTTACATACAGTTTGACTTTATTTAGGCCGTCATAGAGGGGGAGATGACAGAATAAATAAATAAATATATATATATATTTTTTTTATTTCACCTTGTCACGAATATCACCGAGGGTGACTCACCTTCTTGTTCGGGTGGCGCTCGGCTGTCGTCGTCGCCGGTCTACTAGCTGCCACCGATTCTTTGTTCCGTGTTCGTTTGGTTTTGTCTAATTGGTTTCACCTGTTCATTGTTTGGTCGTTAGGGTGGGGTTATTTAAGTTTGTTTAGCCCGCTTCTGTTTGTGCAGGCTTGTTCTTCTGTGTTTGTGAGAGTGGTTAGTGTTTTGTTGGGTTTTCTCGCTGTCCTGCTATTTTACCTAAGGGTACTATATTGTTTTTATAGTTACCCCTGTGTTGGGTAAATACTATTTTGTTCCTTTGATTTTGGACATTAAAGCGTGTTTTTTCCCACATCCTTTGCTCTCTGCGCCTGACTCCACACCCATTCACTCATTGAGCGTTACACACCTTTATTTAAACTGGTAGGCAAGTTGAGAACACCTTTATTTAACCCGGGAAGGCTAGTTGAGACCAAGTTCTCATTTACAACTGTGACCTGGCCAAGATAAAGCGTAGCTTTATGAGTGGTTCTGCAGGTGGTGACCACAGACCACTTCTCAGTTCCTATGCTTCCTGGCTGATGTTTTGGTCACTTTTGAATGCTGGCGGTGCTTTCACTCTAGTGGTAGCATGAGACGGAGTCTACAACCCACACAAGTGGCTCAGGTAGTGCAGCTCATCCAGGATGGCACATCAATGCGAGCTGTGGCAAGAAGGTTTGCTGTGTCTGTCAGCGTAGTGTCCAGAGCATGGAGGCGCTACCAGGATACAGGCCAGTACATCAGGAGACGTGGAGGAGGCCGTAGGAGGGCAACAACCCAGCAGCAGGACCACTATTTCCGCCTTTGTGCAAGGAGGAGCAGGAGGAACACTGCCAGAGCCCTGCAAAATGACCTCCAGCAACGCTCAATGAGTGAATGGGTGTGGAGTCAGGCGCAGAGAGCAAAGGATGTGGGAAAAAACACGCTTTAATGTCCAAAATCAAAGGAACAAAATAGTATTTACCCAACACAGGGGTAACTATAAAGTGTGTGTTTGGGAGTGTGTGTGTGTGAGTGTGTGTTTGGGAGTGTGTGTTTGTGTGAGTGTGTTTGGGAGTGTGTGTTTGGGAGTGTGTGTTTGTTTGATTGTGAGTGTGTGTTTGTGAGTGTGTGTGTGTGAGTGTGTGTTTGGGAGTGTGTGTTTGGGAGTGTGTGTTTGGGAGTGTGAGAGTGTGTGTTTGTGAGTGTGTGTTTGTGAGTGTGTGTTTGGGAGTGTGTGTTTGCGGGTGGTGTGTTTGTGAGTGTGTGTTTGTGAGTCTGTGTTTGTGAGTCAGCGTGTGTGTGTGTATCTTACGAAGGATTAGCTTTACAAAGAGAAAATCAAACAGACTGTTTCCAATTAGAGCCCTGACTGCTTCCCCAAGGGCTCCCTATTCCCTATATAGTGCACTACTTTAGACCAGAGCCCTATTCCCTATATAGTGCACTATTTTAGACCAGAGCCCTATTCCCTATATAGTGCACTACTTTAGACCAGAGCCCTATTCCCTATATAGTGCACTACTTTAGACCAGAGCCCTATTTCCTATATAGTGCACTACTTTAGACCAGAGCCCTATTCCCTATATAGTGCACTACTTTAGACCAGGCCCATAGAGCACCATTTGTGATGCAGTCCTTGTTCTTTGCATAGAGAGATTGAACCCAGTGTGAACTCTGTGGTGTTGGTTCAGGTAGTTAAGCAATGCAGAGGAGAGGATAGGAGAGGAGATGAGAGGAGAGGATGAGAGGAGAGGAGAGGAGAGGAGAAGAGGGGAGAAGAGGGGAGAAGAGAGGAGAGGTGGAGAGAGGAAAGGAGAAGAGAGAGGAGAGGAGAGGAGTGGAGAGGAGAGGAAAAGAGGGGAGAGGAGAGGTGGAGAGAAGAGAGGAGAAGAGGGGAGAGGAGAGGTGGAGAGAGGAAAGGAGAAGAGAGAGGAGAGGAGAGGATTGGAGAAGAGAGGAGAAGAGGGGAGAGGAGAGATGGAGAAAGGAAAGGAGAAGAGAGAGGAGAGGAGAGGAGAGGAGTGGAGAGGAGAGGAGAAGAAGGGAGAGGAGAGGTGGAGAGAGGAGAGGAGAAGAGGGGAGAGGAGAGGTGGAGAGAGGAAAGGAGAAGAGAGAGGAGAGGATTGGAGAAGAGAGGAGAAGAGGGGAGAGGAGAGGTGGAGAGAGTAAAGGAGAAGAGGGGAGAGGAGAGGAAAGGAGAAGAGGGGAGAGGAGAGGAGAGGTGGAGAGAGGAAAGGAGAAGAGGGGAGAGGAGAGGAGTGGAGAGGAAAGGAGAAGAGAGAGAGGAGAAGGAGGGGTGGGGAGAAGAGAGCATGAAACAGCACTTAGCCAGCATTGTGAAGAGCCCCTCTCAACAGCTTGAAACAATATTCATTTTATAGGGCTATTTAATGATCACTCTGATCTCTCAAAGCAAGAGGACACTTCCAAATGGATATCAATAATGTCATAATCTCTCTCTCTCTCTCGCTCTCTCTTTCTCCCACCTCTTTCTCCCTCCCTCTCCCTTTCTCCCCCTCTCCCCCCTCTCTTTCTCTCTCCCTCTCCCTTTCTCCATCCCTCTTCCTTTCTCCCTCTCTCCCCCCCACTCTTTCTCCCTCTCTCCCCCATCTCTTTCTCTCTCCCTCTCTCTCCCTCGCTCTTTGTCCCTCTCCCCCCCTCTCCCTCTCTCTCTCTACCCCCCCTCTTCCTATATGCATTTCTCCTTAGTTTTCCTTCCATCATCACGGTGTAATGTCACATTCAGCCCCAGCACAGCTCTGTATTCAGAGGCATATGCAGGAGAGAAGGGACAGTCACAGTCCTCTGTCGGACCTAAAGGTCGTTATCGTGTTTGTTTTTCTGAACCCTGTGTCACATTCCTCCAGCCATTCCTCTCTGGGTGATGTGATGCCAGAGATAGAGGCCTGATGTTGTCCCCAGACTGACTGCAAAGAGAGGAGGACCGTGGTTATCTCTGGTGCTCTGAAACATGTCTGGAGGGAAGGAGGAAGTTCATTGAGTCCCAGATGCCCCGTAGCAGAGAAGTGATGTGAAAGACTGAATGATAATGATATGTTGGTGTAGAATCTGATGGGATGTACTGGGAGATTACACAGTCCCCACAAAGAATTACAAAACAAAACCCAATTTCCATAAACTCTCACATCTACTGGGTGAAATACCACAGTGTGCCATCACAGCAGCAAGATTTGTGACCTGTTGACACAAAAGGGCTTTTTTTTTCCTTCAGTTTTGTTTATTATCTATTTCACTTGCTTCGGCAATAAAGCCCCCTTAAATTGGAAATTGAAATTGAGAGGTGTTGAAGTAGGGAGTGATAGAGAGAGAGGTGTTGAGGTGGGGAGTGATGGAGAGAGAGAGGTGTTGAGGTGGGGAGTGATGGAGAGAGAGAGGTGTTGAGGTGGGGAGTGAGGGAGAGAGGAAGGGAGAGAGAGAGGTGTTGAGGTGGGGAGTGATAGAGAGAGAGGTGTTGGGGTGGGGAGGGAGGGGGAGAGAGAGGTGTTGAGGTGGGGAGGGAGAGAGAGAGAGAGGTGTTGGGGAGGGAGAGAGAGAGAGAGGTGTTGAGGTGGGGAGGGAGGGAGAGAGAGGTGTTGGGGTGGGGAGGGAGGGAGGGAGGGAGAACTGTGTTGGGGTGGGGAGGGAGGGAGGGTGAACTGTGTTGGGGTGGGGAGGGAGGGAGGGAGAAATGTGTTGGGGTGGGGAGGGAGGGAGGGAGAACTGTGTTGGGGTGGGGAGGGAAGGGAAGGAGGGAGAACTGTGTTGGGGTGGGGAGGGAAGGAGGGAGAACTGTGTTGGGGTGGGGAGGGAGGGAGAAGAGAAGTGTTATGGGAGCAGCTGTGAAGGTCAGAACAGTGAAGCCTCTCTGGAGAGAACAGGACATAGAGCCAGGCACAACACAGCCAGGCCAGGAGTGACTGATGAGGGTCTCTTTACAAAAAGCAAGTCACTCCCTCACAGGGATGTGAATATGTGAATGAGGGAGGGAGGGAGAGAGAGAGAGAGAGAGAGAGAGAGGGAGAGAGGGAGAGAGGGAGAGAGGGAGAGAGAGAGAGAGAGAGAGAGAGAGAGAGAGAGAGAGAGAGAGAGAGAGAGAAAAGAAGAGAGAGAGAGAGAGAGAGAGAGAGAAAAGAAGAGAGAGAGAGAGAGAGAGAGAGAGAGAGAGAGAGAGAGAGAGAGAAAAAAGAAGAGAAAGACAGAGGGCCATGCTACCACCTGTTATATGCTGAGAGATGATTGTGTGTCTAATTTAAGAGTGTGACTGACAGACGATGGAGTGTACCAGCTTGACCCTTCATGGGCAGGAGCCATCACTGTGTGTGTGTGTGTGTGTGTGTGTGTACCTCTTTGACCCTCTGTATCATGGGCTGAAGCCAGTCAGTGTTGACCTCACAGTGGCTGTCCAGGAAGGTCAGGATTGGGGCGGAGGCAGCTCCCGCCCCTCGTACCCGGGACCGGATCAGACCTGGGAGGAACACAGACAATATCACCAAGGGGAAACACCAAGAAAGGAAGCAGCTAACTAGTCAGACACTGGAGACAGGGGGGGGGGACAGGGGGGCTGGAGGAGAGGGGCGGGGGGGGCTGGAAGAGAGGGACAGGGGGGTGGTGTGATTCAGTAGTGTGAGGCAGTCAGAACGGCCCAGAGGGCAAGAGCCTCTCCTGATTCAGTAGTGTGAGGCAGTCAGAACGGCCCAGAGGGCAGGAGCCTCTCCTGATTCTGTAGTGTGAGGCAGTCAGAACGGCCCAGAGGGCAGGAGCCTCTCCTGATTCTGTAGTGTGAGGCAGTCAGAACGGCCCAGAGGGCAGGAGCCTCTCCTGATTCTGTAGTGTGAGGCAGTCAGAACGGCCCAGAGGGCAGGAGCCTCTCCTGATTCTGTAGTGTGAGGCAGTCAGAACGGCCCAGAGGGCAGGAGCCTCTCCTGATTCTGTAGTGTGAGGCAGTCAGAACGGCCCAGAGGGCAGGAGCCTCTCCTGATTCTGTAGTGTGAGGCAGTCAGAACGGCCCAGAGGGCAGGAGCCTCTCCTGATTCTGTAGTGTCAGGCAGTCAGAACGGCCCATAGGGTAGGAGCCTCTCCTGATTCTGTAGTGTGAGGCAGTCAGAACGGCCCAGAGGGCAGGAGCCTCTCCTGATTCTGTAGTGTGAGGCAGCCAGAACGGCCCAGAGGGCAGGAGCCTCTCCTGATTCTGTAGTGTGAGGCAGTCAGAACGGCCCAGAGGGCAGGAGCCTCTCCTGATTCAGTAGTGTGAGGCAAACCTCTAAGACAAGCTGAATGCCTTCTCGCTTCCAGCCAAACAACACTGAACCAGATGTGAGAAGCCCTGCTGTCCCAAACGACTGTGTGATCTCGCTCTCCGATGTGAATAAGACTCTTAGCAAGGCCACTCTGCCTGACGGAATAACAGGACACGTTCTCAGAGCGCTGACCAGCTGGCAAGAGTTCTTCACAGACATTTTGAACATCTTGTCCCAGTCTGTATTCCCAAGGATCTCCTTCCAGAGAGACATTAGGGACTGTAACATAGGGACTGTATTAGGGACTGTAACATACTCTACTCCACGGAATCATGGCTCTCTTGGGATATAGGACGTGAGGTAACCTGTAGCCAAGAAAGCAACGGAACTAAACTCACTTCCGTCATCATGAAGTGCTTAGAGAGACTAGTCAAGGACCATATCACCTCCACCCTACCTGACACCCTAGACCCACTCCAATTTGCTTACCGCCCAAATAGGTCCACAGACAACGCAATCTCAACCACACTGCACACTGCCCTAACCCATCTGGACCACAGGAATACCTATGTAAGAATGCTGTTCATTGACTACAGCTCAGCATTCAGCACCATACTGCCCTCAAAGCTTATCAATAATCTTGAGCCGCCTTGAGCAACTAGATCCTGGACTTCCTGACGGGCTGCCCTGTCCTTTAGCAGACTCTCTGATCCAGATCCACTACAGTAGTGAGTCATTTAGCAGACTCTCTGATCCAGAGCCACTACAGTAGTGAGTCATTTAACAGACTCTCTGAGCCAGAGCCACTACAGTAGTGAGTCATTTAACAGACTCTCTGATCCAGAGCCACTACAGTAGTGAGTCATTTAGCAGACTCTCTGATCCAGAGCCACTACAGTAGTGAGTCATTTAACAGACTCTCTGATCCAGAGCCACTACAGTAGTGAGTCATTTAACAGACTCTCTGATCCAGAGCCACTACAGTAGTGAGTCATTTAACAGACTCTCTGATCCAGAGCCACTACAGTAGTGAGTCATTTAGCAGACTCTCTGATCCAGAGCCACTACAGTAGTGAGTCATTTAACAGACTCTCTGATCCAGAGCCACTACAGTAGTGAGTCATATAGCAGACTCTCTGATCCAGAGCCACTACAGTAGTGAGTCATTTAGCAGACTCTCTGATCCAGAGCCACTACAGTAGTGAGTCATTTAACAGACTCTCTGATCCAGAGCCACTACAGTAGTGAGTCATTTAGCAGACTCTCTGATCCAGAGCCACTACAGTAGTGAGTCATTTAGCAGACTCTCTGATCCAGAGCCACTACAGTAGTGAGTCATGATCCAGTGAGTCATTTAATTGGAACTCTAGGGGCGGTATTTCATTTTTGGATAAAAAACGTTCCCGTTTTAAGCGCGATATTTTGTCACGACAAGATGCTCGACTATGCGTATAAGTGACAGCTTTGGATAGAAAACACTCTAACGTTTCCAAAACTGCAAAGATATTGTCTGTGAGTGCCACAGAACTGATGCTACAGGCGAAACCAAGATGAAATTTCAAACAGGAAGTGAGCCAGATTTTGAATGCGCTGTGTTCCAATGTCTCCTTATATGGCTGTGAATGCGCCAGGAATGAGCCTACACTTTCTGTCGTTTCCCCAAGATGTCTGCAGCATTGTGACATATTTGGAGGCATATCATTGGAAGATTGACCATTTTACACTACATCTACCAGGTGGTCGCTTGGTGTCCTCCGTCGCAATTATTGCGTAATCTCCAGCTGCAGTATTTTTCCGTTTGCTTCTGAGGAGAAACCCAACTGCCATGAATGATTTATCATCGAATAGATATGTGAAAAACACCTTGAGGATTGATTCTAAACAACGTTTGCCATGTTTCTGTCGATATTATGGAGTTAATTTGGTAAAAAGTTCGGCGTTGTAAGTGACTGCATTTTCAGATTTTTTTCTTAGCCAAACGTGATGAACAAAACGGAGCGATTTCTCCTACACAAATAATATTTTTGGAAAAAATGAACATTTGCTATCTAACTGAGAGTCTCGTCATTGAAAACATCCGAAGTTCTTCAAAGGTAAATGATTTTATTTGAATGCTTTTCTTGTTTTTGTGAAAATGTTGCCTGCTGAATGCTAGGCTTAATGCTATGCTAGGCTATCAATACTCTTACACAAATGCTTGTGTAGCTTTGGTTGAAAAGCATATTTTGAAAATCTGAGATGACAGTGTTGTTAACAAAAGGCTAAGCTTGAGAGCTAATATATAAGCTTGTGCTTGAATATATTTATTTCATTTCATTTGCGTTTTTCAAGAATAGTTAACGTTGCGTTATGGTAATGAGCTTGAGGCTGTGATTACGCTCCCGGATACGGGATTGATAGTCGCAAGAAGTTTTAACAGACATTTTTATATCG
>NC_048583.1:64835096-64840096 GCF_013265735.2 Oncorhynchus mykiss
GAGCCTCACGGTGTGAGCCGTGTAAAGACTAGAGACTATTTAAAGAGGAGGACTGAGAACAAGAAGAGAGGCCTCACGGTGTGAGCTGTGTAAAGACTAGAGACTATTTAAAGAGGAGGACTGAGAACAAGAAGAGAGGCCTCACGGTGTGAGATGTGTAAAGACTAGAGACTATTTAAAGAGGAGGACTGAGAACAAGAAGAGAGGCCTCACGGTGTGAGCTGTGTAAAGACTAGAGACTATTTAAAGAGGAGGACTGAGAACAAGAAGAGAGGCCTCACGGTCGGTACTGAAGTCGTCTATCAGGATGATCTCCTGGATCAGAGAGGGAGGGCTCCTCATCAGGACACTGAGAGAGGGAGAGAGAGACAGAGACAGAGACACAGAGAGAGAGAGAGAAGACAGCATTAAACATTAAAACTCCTCATCAGGACACTGAGAGAGGGAGGGCTCCTCATCAGGACACTGGGAGAGGCAGAGAAAAGGCAGCATTAAGTCAGAGGGTCGATTCTTCATTGTGAAAGGCACAAAACGGTTCCTTACCTTTTGATGGTGCGGAGCAGGGTGGAGCGAGCTTCATTGTGGAAGGTGATGATGATGCTCGTAGGAGGAAGATTAGCGTCGTAATTCACGGAGGCACATCTACAAACGTTTAAGGAGAAACGTTGTTTTAGTAAAGTATTCACACCTACTGTGCATATTGTCCCGTTCACCCTGCACATGAAGGCAATACCACCATAAATCCTAACATATGGTTGCTTTTATAACTTTTTAAGACACCTGTAGTGTCGTGTGTCTCTGATGGCCCGCTCGGAGCCGAGTCGGTCGCTCTCAGCCAGGTTGAAGGCGTGGTCTCTGTAGGGGTCGTCTCCCGCCTTCAGCTGTTTCCCCAACAGGTACGCCTTCTCATCGAAACTCCCTATGAGCTGACCCTGCTGCGGCTCCGCCCGTGGGGACTGGGTCATCTGCAGGGGGAAGTTAGAGTTTAGATGTGGCAGCACGCAGAGGTCAGGGGTCAAAACACAGGAAGCTGAGGTCAGAAGGAAAGATGGGTCACCAGTTAGAAGATTTATGACTCTGGTTAGAAGATGTTTCAGTCTTATTGACGGTCAACTCTCATCTCTCACACTGTAGATATTTGGTAACGCTATCAACCCTGTTTGAAAACATACTGTCACATTCTCCATCATCCTCAAAGGTGTGAGACACCCAGTCTCTAGCATGACTCTAATGTTATCTGCATGAACTATAACTGACTCGAATGTTATCTGAACTAGAATCTGACTCTAATGGTATCTGAACTAGAATCTGACTCTAATGGTATCTATATGAACTAGAATCTGACTCTAATGTTATCTGAACTAGAATCTGACTCTAACGTTATATGAACTAGAGTCTGACTCTAATGATATCTGAACTAGAATCTGACTCTAATGATATCTATATTAACTAGAATCTGACTCTAATGATATCTATATTAACTAGAATCTGACTATAATGTTATCTATATGAACTAGAATCTGACTCCAATGGTATCTATATGAACTAGAATCTGACTCTAATGGTATATGAACTAGAATCTGACTCTAATAGTATCTATATGAACTAGAATCTGACTCTAATGGTATCTATATGAACTAGAATCTGACTCTAATGGTATCTGAACTAGAATCTGACTCTAATGATATCTCTATGAACTAGAATCTGACTCTAATAATATCTCTATGAACTAGAATCTGACTCTAATGATATCTCTATGAACTAGAATCTGACTTTAATGATATCTCTATGAACTAGAATCTGACTCTAATGATATCTAAATTAACTAGAATCTAACTCTAATGTTATCTGAACTAGAATCTGACTCTAATGTTATCTGAACTAGAATCTGACTCTAATGATATCTGAACTAGAATCTGACTCTAATGGTATCTATATGAACTAGAATCTGACTCTAATGGTATCTGAACTAGAATCTGACTCTAATGGTATCTGAACTAGAATCTGACTCTAATGTTATCTGAACTAGAATCTGACTCTAATGTTATATGAACTAGAATCTGACTCTAATGGTATCTGAACTAGAATCTGACTCTAATGGTATCTGAACTAGAATCTGACTCTAATGGTATCTGAACTAGAATCTGACTCTAATGATATCTCTATGAACTAGAATCTGACTCTAATGATATCTCTATGAACTAGAATCTGACTCTAATGATATCTCTATGAACTAGAATCTGACTTTAATGATATCTCTATGAACTAGAATCTGACTCTAATGATATCAATATTAACTAGAATCTGACTCTAATGTTATCTGAACTAGAATCTGACTCTAATGTTATCTGAATTAGAATCTGACTCTAATGATATCTGAACTAGAATCTGACTCTAATGGTATCTGAACTAGAATCTGACTCTAATGGTATCTATATGAACTAGAATCTGACTCTAATGGTATCTGAACTAGAATCTGACTCTAATGGTATCTGAACTAGAATCTGACTCTAATGTTATATGAACTAGAATCTGACTCTAATGGTATCTGAACTAGAATCTGACTCTAATGGTATCTGAACTAGAATCTGACTCTAATGGTATCTGAACTAGAATCTGACTCTAATGTTATATGAACTAGAATCTGACTCTAATGGTATCTATATGAACTAGAATCTGACTCTAATGGTATCTATATGAACTAGAATCTGACTCTAATGGTATCTATATGAACTAGAATCTGACTCTAATGGTATCTGAACTAGAATCTGACTCTAATGGTATCTATCTGAACTAGAATCTGACTCTAATGGTATCTATATGAACTAGAATCTGACTCTAATGGTATCTATATGAACTAGAATCTGACTCTAATGGTATCTATATGAACTAGAATCTGACTCTAATGGTATCTATATGAACTAGAATCTAACTCTAATGGTATCTATCTGAACTAGAATCTGACTCTAATGGTATCTATATGAACTAGAATCTGACTCTAATGTTATATGAACTAGAATCTGACTCTAATGGTATCTATATGAACTAGAATCTGACTCTAATGGTATCTATATGAACTAGAATCTGACTCTAATGGTATCTATATGAACTAGAATCTGACTCTAATGGTATCTATCTGAACTAGAATCTGACTCTAATGGTATCTATATGAACTAGAATCTGACTCTAATGATATCTGAACTAGAATCTGACTCTAATGGTATCTATATGAACTAGAATCTGACTCTAATGGTATATGAACTAGAATCTGACTCTAATGGTATCTATATGAACTAGAATCTGACTCTAATGGTATCTATATGAACTAGAATCTGACTCTAATGGTATCTGAACTAGAATCTGACTCTAATGATATCTCTATGAACTAGAATCTGACTCTAATGATATCTCTATGAACTAGAATCTGACTCTAATGATATCTATATGAACTAGAATCTGACTCTAATTATATCTCTATGAACTAGAATCTGACTCTAATGATATCTATATTAACTAGAATCTGACTATAATGTTATCTATATGAACTAGAATCTGACTCTAATGATATCTGAACTAGAATCTGACTCTAATGGTATCTGAACTAGAATCTGACTCTAATGGTATCTGAACTAGAATCTGACTCTAATGGTATCTGAACTAGAATCTGACGCTAATGGCATCTGAACTAGAATCTGACTCTAATGTTATCTGAACTAGAATCTGACTCTAATGATATCTCTATGAACTAGAATCTGACTCTAATGATATCTGAACTAGAATCTGACTCTAATGATATCTGAACTAGAATCTGACTCTAATGATATATGAACTAGAATCTGACTCTAATGGTATCTGAACTAGAATCTGACTCTAATGGTATCTATATGAACTAGAATCTGACTCTAATGTTATATGAACTAGAATCTGACTCTAATGTTATCTGAACTAGAATCTGACTCTAATGATATCTATATGAACTAGAATCTGACTCTAATGGTATCTGAACTAGAATCTGACTCTAATGGTATCTCTATGAACTAGAATCTGACTCTAATGTTATATGAACTAGAATCTGACTTTAATGGTATCTCTAACTCTAACTGTAATCTTTAAACCCAGAGATTTCATCATAATGAGTGTTTCCATTCAACTTTAATAGAGAGACAGAGGACACAGAGGATGACAGAGAAACAGAGGACACAGAGGATGACAGAGAGAGAGAGACAGAGGACACAGAGGGTGACAGAGAGACAGAGGACACAGAGGATGACAGAGAGAGAGACAGAGGACACAGGGGATGACAGAGAGAGAAACAGAGGACACAGAGGATGACAGAGAGAGAGAGAGAGAGAGAGGACACAGGGGATGACAGAGAGACAGAGGACACAGAGGATGACAGAGAGACAGAGGACACAGGGGATGACAGAGAGAGAAACAGAGGACATAGAGGATGACAGAGAGAGAGACAGAGGACACAGAGGATGACAGAGAGAGAGACAGAGGACACAGGGGATGACAGAGAAACAGAGGACACAGAGAGAGACAGAGGACACAGGGGATGACAGAGAAACAGAGGACACAGAGGATGACAGAGAGACAGAGGACACAGAGGATGACAGAGAGAGAGAGACAGAGGACACAGAGGATGACAGAGAGAGAGAGACAGAGGACACAGGGGATGACAGAGAGAGAGAGACAGAGGACACAGGGGATGACAGATAGAGAGGACACAGAGGATGACAGAGAAACAGAGGACACAGAGGATGACAGAGAAACAGAGGACACAGAGGATGACAGAGAGACAGAGGATGCAAAGGATGACAGAGAAACAGAGGACACAGAGGATGACAGAGAAACAGAGGACACAGAGGATGACAGAGAGAGAAACAGAGGACACAGAGGATGACAGAGAGAGAAACAGAGGACACAGGGGATGACAGAGAGAGAGACAGAGGACACAGAGGATGACAGAGAGAGAGACAGAGGACACAGAGGATGAC
>NC_048583.1:64842596-64885096 GCF_013265735.2 Oncorhynchus mykiss
TCGTGGTATGAGTGCCGTCTGTCTAAGTCTATGGTCACGTGATTACAGATGGCCCTCGTGGTATGAGTGCCGTCTGTCTAAGTCTATGGTCACGTGATTACAGATGGCCCTCGTGGTATGAGTGCCGTCTGTCTAAGTCTATGGTCACGTGATTACAGATGGCCCTCGTGGTATGAGTGCCGTCTGTCTAAGTCTATGGTCACGTGATTACAGATGGCCCTCGTGGTATGAGTGCCGTCTGTCTAAGTCTATGGTCACGTGATTACAGATGGCCCTCGTGGTATGAGTGCCGTCTGTCTAACTCTATGGTCACGTGATTACAGATGGCCCTCGTGGTATGAGTGCCGTCTGTCTAAGTCTATGGTCACGCGATTACAGATGGCCCTCGTGGTATGAGTGCCGTCTGTCTAAGTCTATGGTCACGTGATTACAGATGGCCCTCGTGGTATGAGTGCCGTCTGTCTAAGTCTATGGTCACGTGATTACAGATGGCCCTCGTGGTATGAGTGCCGTCTGTCTAAGTCTATGGTCACGTGATTACAGATGGCCCTCGTGGTATGAGTGCCGTCTGTCTAAGTCTATGGTCACGTGATTACAGATGGCCCTCGTGGTATGAGTGCCGTCTGTCTAAGTCTATGGTCACGTGATTACAGATGGCCCTCGTGGTATGAGTGCCGTCTGTCTAAGTCTATGGTCACGTGATTACAGATGGCCCTCGTGGTATGAGTGCCGTCTGTCTAAGTCTATGGTCACGTGATTACAGATGGCCCTCGTGGTATGAGTGCCGTCTGTCTAAGTCTATGGTCACGTGATTACAGATGGCCCTCGTGGTATGAGTGCCGTCTGTCTAAGTCTATGGTCACCGTGATTACAGATGGCCCTCGTGGTATGAGTGCCGTCTGTCTAAGTCTATGGTCACGTGATTACAGATGGCCCTCGTGGTATGAGTGCCGTCTGTCTAAGTCTATGGTCACGTGATTACAGATGGCCCTCGTGGTATGAGTGCCGTCTGTCTAAGTCTATGGTCACGTGATTACAGATGGCCCTCGTGGTATGAGTGCCGTCTGTCTAAGTCTATGGTCACGTGATTACAGATGGCCCTCGTGGTATGAGTGCCGTCTGTCTAAGTCTATGGTCACCGTGATTACAGATGGCCCTCGTGGTATGAGTGCCGTCTGTCTAAGTCTATGGTCACGTGATTACAGATGGCCCTCGTGGTATGAGTGCCGTCTGTCTAAGTCTATGGTCACGTGATTACAGATGGCCCTCGTGGTATGAGTGCCGTCTGTCTAAGTCTATGGTCACCGTGATTACAGATGGCCCTCGTGGTATGAGTGCCGTCTGTCTAAGTCTATGGTCACGTGATTACAGATGGCCCTCGTGGTATGAGTGCCGTCTGTCTAAGTCTATGGTCAGGTATTAAAACGGACAGGTTGGTCCTCACCTCTGTTGTGTTTGTGTGCGATTTAGGCCGCTAATAGTCAGGCCAAGCAGTCATTTATCTGTTTCCCTTTGTGACTTGTAGTTGGTAAGGACTTATGTTTAAGAGACATTTACACTTTGCATGCAGTAAATAGGCCTGTTTCATTATGATGTTTAATAGGCCTGCTATTATTACACTGATCTATATTAAGCTTGGTCTCATGGTCTCATGGTTGTGACTCCCCTGGGGGATCTGGAGCCATCAAACCCAATTACAAGGAGGGCTCTTATGACCTCATTTCAATGGCCTGAGACTCACTGCTTTGTCAGAAAATGTATTTATCCTGAGACTTGAAGTGACACTGCAACATTTACCATTTACCGGATATGCACAAATGGCACACACACACACACACACACGCACACGCACACGCACACACGCACGCACGCACACACACACACACACACGCATGCACGCAGAACTCAACCTACACACACACACACACACACACGCGCACACACACGCGCGCACACACACACACACACACACACACGCGCGCGCACACACGCACACACACACACACACACACACACACGCAATGAAGAGGAGGGGGGTTGAGTTCAACACAGCATGGAGGAGGGGGGGGGGTTGAGTTCAACACAGCATGGAAGAGGAGGGGGGTTGAGTTCAACACAGCATGGAGGAGGGCGGGGGGTTGAGCTCAACACAGCATGGAAGAGGAGGGGGGGGT
The DNA here is from genome assembly GCF_013265735.2 of Oncorhynchus mykiss. Lineage (NCBI taxonomy): Eukaryota > Metazoa > Chordata > Actinopteri > Salmoniformes > Salmonidae > Oncorhynchus > Oncorhynchus mykiss. The sequence goes on from NC_048583.1 coordinate 64,844,771, forward strand.
TGAGTTCAACACAGCATGGAAGAGGAGGGGGGTTGAGTTCAACACAGCATGGAGGAGGAGGGGGGTAGTGTTCAACACAGCATGGAAGAGGAGGGGGGTTGAGTTCAACACAGCATGGAGGAGGGGGGGGGTTGAGTTCAACACAGCATGGAAGAGGAGGGGGGTTGAGTTCAACACAGCATGGAAGAGGAGGGGGGTTGAGTTCAACACAGCATGGAAGAGGAGGGGGGTTGAGTTCAACACAGCATGGAAGAGGAGGGGGGTTGAGTTCAACACAGCATGGAAGAGGAGGGGGGTTGAGTTCAACACAGCATGGAAGAGGAGGGGGGTTGAGTTCAACACAGCATGGAGGAGGGCGGGGGGTTGAGCTCAACACAGCATGGAAGAGGAGGGGGGTTGAGTTCAACACAGCATGGAAGAGGAGGGGGGTTGAGTTCAACACAGCATGGAGGAGGGGGGGGTTGAGTTCAACACAGCATGGAAGAGGAGGGGGGTTGAGTTCAACACAGCATGGAGGAGGAGGGGGGTTGAGTTCAACACAGCATGGAAGAGGAGGGGGGGGGTTGAGCTCAACACAGCATGGAAGAGGACGGGGGGGGGTTGAGTTCAACACAGCATGGAAGAGGAGGGGGGGGGGGTTGAGCTCAACACAGCATGGAAGAGGAGGGGGGTTGAGTTCAACACAGCATGGAAGAGGAGGGGGGTTGAGTTCAACACAGCATGGAGGAGGGGGGGGTTGAGTTCAACACAGCATGGAAGAGGAGGGGGGTTGAGTTCAACACAGCATGGAGGAGGAGGGGGGTTGAGTTCAACACAGCATGGAAGAGGAGGGGGGGGTTGAGCTCAACACAGCATGGAAGAGGACGGGGGGGGTTGAGTTCAACACAGCATGGAAGAGGAGGGGGGGGGGTTGAGCTCAACACAGCATGGAGGGGGAGGGGGGTTGAGTTCAACACAGCATGGAGGAGGAGGGGGGTTGAGTTCAACACAGCATGGAGGAGGAGGGGGGTTGAGTTCAACACAGCATGGAGGAGGAGGGTGGTTGAGTTCAACACAGCATGGAAGAGGAGGGGGGTTGAGTTCAACACAGCATGGAGGAGGAGGGGGGGGGTTGAGTTCAACACAGCATGGAGGGGGAGGGGGGTTGAGTTCAACACAGCATGGAGGAGGGGGGGGTTGAGTTCAACACAGCATGGAGGAGGAGGGGGGTTGAGTTCAACACAGCATGGAGGAGGGGGGGGGGGGGTTGAGTTCAACACAGCATGGAGGAGGAGGGGGGTTGAGCTCAACACAGCATGGAGGAGGGGGGGGGGGGTTGAGTTCAACACAGCATGGAGGAGGAGGGGGGTTGAGTTCAACACAGCATGGAGGAGGGGGGGGGGGGTTGAGTTCAACACAGCATGGAGGAGGAGGGGGGTTGAGCTCAACACAGCATGGAGGAGGGGGGTTGAGTTCAACACAGCATGGAAGAGGAGGGGGGTTGAGTTCAACACAGCATGGAGGAGGGGGGGGGTTTGAGTTCAACACAGCATGGAAGAGGAGGGGGGTTGAGCTCAACACAGCATGGAGGAGGGGGGGGTTGAGCTCAACACAGCATGGAAGAGGAGGGGGGTTGAGCTCGAGATGGGGGGGGGGGGGCGTTAAACTCAAAACAGCAATGAAGGGAGATGTGTGTGTGTGTGTGTGTGGGGGGGGGGGGGGGGGGGGGTGCACTCATGGAAAAATAAATATAATGTAATGATGCTCCCATAACAAACTAAACTCAAATTACATTACAGCACTGTTACGATAACATCACTGAATCTAATTTAATACCATGGTTCCTAAAGAAAGAAAGAAAGCAAGAAAGAGAGAAAGAAAGAGAGAAAGAAAGAGAGAAAGAAAGAGAGAAAGAAAGAGAGAAAGAAAGAGAGAAAGGGAGAAAGAGAGAAAGAGAAAAGTAGAAACTGTCTCACTGGCATTTTCCAGCCCTAACGCCATGTTTCGGGAATTCACCTGTCTTATATCAGCTCGCTTGCGCTCAGATGGGTGTGGAAATATTTGAGAAGTGTCCTTAAAAAAATGATCCAAAGTGCTTTCAGGCAGAACTGATAGGCATATTTGAAACCAACCAAAAACTGGGTTTAGGGGTAATTTGTTTATATTTTTTTATTTCACCTTTATTTAACCAGGTAGGCTAGTTGAGAACACCTTTATTTAACCAGGTAGGCTAGTTGAGAACACCTTTATTTAACCAGGTAGGCTAGTTGAGAACACCTTTATTTAACCAGGTAGGCTAGTTGAGAACACCTTTATTTAACCAGGTAGGCTAGTTGAGAACACCTTTATTTAACCAGGTAGGCTAGTTGAGAACACCTTTATTTAACCAGGTAGGCTAGTTGAGAACACCTTTATTTAACCAGGTAGGCTAGTTGAGAACACCTTTATTTAACCAGGTAGGCTAGTTGAGAACACCTTTATTTAACCAGGTAGGCTAGTTGAGAACACCTTTATTTAACCAGGTAGGCTAGTTGAGAACACCTTTATTTAACCAGGTAGACTAGTTGAGAACACCTTTATTTAACCAGGTAGGCTAGTTGAGAACACCTTTATTTAACCAGGTAGGCTAGTAGAGAACACCTTTATTTAACCAGGTAGGCTAGTTGAGAACACCTTTATTTAACCAGGTAGGCTAGTTGAGAACACCTTTATTTAACCAGGTAGGCCAGTTGAGAACACCTTTATTTAACCAGGTAGGCTAGTTGAGAACACCTTTATTTAACCAGGTAGGCTAGTTGAGAACACCTTTATTTAACCAGGTAGGCTAGTTGAGAACACCTTTATTTAACCAGGTAGGCTAGTTGAGAACACCTTTATTTAACCAGGTAGGCTAGTTGAGAACACCTTTATTTAACCAGGTAGGCTAGTTGAGAACACCTTTATTTAACCAGGTAGGCTAGTTGAGAACACCTTTATTTAACCAGGTAGGCTAGTTGAGAACACCTTTATTTAACCAGGTAGGCTAGTTGAGAACACCTTTATTTAACCAGGTAGGCTAGTTGAGAACACCTTTATTTAACCAGGTGGGCTAGTTGAGAACACCTTTATTTAACCAGGTAGGCTAGTTGAGAACACCTTTATTTAACCAGGTAGGCTAGTTGAGAACACCTTTATTTAACCAGGTAGGCTAGTTGAGAACACCTTTATTTAACCAGGTGGGCTAGTTGAGAACACCTTTATTTAACCAGGTAGGCTAGTTGAGAACACCTTTATTTAACCAGGTGGGCTAGTTGAGAACACCTTTATTTAACCAGGTAGGCCAGTTGAGAACACCTTTATTTAACCAGGTAGGCTAGTTGAGAACACCTTTATTTAACCAGGTAGGCTAGTTGAGAACACCTTTATTTAACCAGGTAGGCCAGTTGAGAACACCTTTATTTAACCAGGTAGGCTAGTTGAGAACACCTTTATTTAACCAGGTAGGCCAGTTGAGAACACCTTTATTTAACCAGGTAGGCTAGTTGAGAACACCTTTATTTAACCAGGTAGGCTAGTTGAGAACACCTTTATTTAACCAGGTAGGCCAGTTGAGAACACCTTTATTTAACCAGGTAGGCTAGTTGAGAACACCTTTATTTAACCAGGTAGGCTAGTTGAGAACACCTTTATTTAACCAGGTAGGCCAGTTGAGAACACCTTTATTTAACCAGGTAGGCTAGTTGAGAACACCTTTATTTAACCAGGTAGGCTAGTTGAGAACACCTTTATTTAACCAGGTAGGCTAGTTGAGAACACCTTTATTTAACCAGGTAGGCTAGTTGAGAACACCTTTATTTAACCAGGTAGGCTAGTTGAGAACACCTTTATTTAACCAGGTAGGCTAGTTGAGAACACCTTTATTTAACCAGGTAGGCTAGTTGAGAACACCTTTATTTAACCAGGTAGGCTGGTTGAGAACACCTTTATTTAACCAGGTAGGCTAGTTGAGAACACCTTTATTTAACCAGGTAGGCTAGTTGAGAACACCTTTATTTAACCAGGTAGGCTAGTTGAGAACACCTTTATTTAACCAGGTAGGCTAGTTGAGAACACCTTTATTTAACCAGGTAGGCTAGTTGAGAACACCTTTATTTAACCAGGTAGGCCAGTTGAGAACACCTTTATTTAACCAGGTAGGCTAGTTGAGAACACCTTTATTTAACCAGGTAGGCTAGTTGAGAACACCTTTATTTAACCAGGTAGGCTAGTTGAGAACACCTTTATTTAACCAGGTAGGCTAGTTGAGAACACCTTTATTTAACCAGGTAGACTAGTTGAGAACACCTTTATTTAACCAGGTAGGCTAGTTGAGAACACCTTTATTTAACCAGGTAGGCTAGTTGAGAACACCTTTATTTAACCAGGTAGGCTAGTTGAGAACACCTTTATTTAACCAGGTAGGCTAGTTGAGAACACCTTTATTTAACCAGGTAGGCTAGTTGAGAACACCTTTATTTAACCAGGTGGGCTAGTTGAGAACACCTTTATTTAACCAGGTAGGCCAGTTGAGAACACCTTTATTTAACCAGGTAGGCTAGTTGAGAACACCTTTATTTAACCAGGTAGGCTAGTTGAGAACACCTTTATTTAACCAGGTAGGCTAGTTGAGAACACCTTTATTTAACCAGGTAGGCCAGTTGAGAACACCTTTATTTAACCAGGTAGGCCAGTTGAGAACACCTTTATTTAACCAGGTAGGCTAGTTGAGAACACCTTTATTTAACCAGGTAGGCTAGTTGAGAACACCTTTATTTAACCAGGTAGGCCAGTTGAGAACACCTTTATTTAACCAGGTAGGCTAGTTGAGAACACCTTTATTTAACCAGGTAGGCTAGTTGAGAACACCTTTATTTAACCAGGTAGGCTAGTTGAGAACACCTTTATTTAACCAGGTAGGCCAGTTGAGAACACCTTTATTTAACCAGGTAGGCTAGTTGAGAACACCTTTATTTAACCAGGTAGGCCAGTTGAGAACACCTTTATTTAACCAGGTAGGCCAGTTGAGAACACCTTTATTTAACCAGGTAGGCCAGTTGAGAACACCTTTATTTAACCAGGTAGGCCAGTTGAGAACACCTTTATTTAACCAGGTAGGCCAGTTGAGAACACCTTTATTTAACCAGGTAGGCTAGTTGAGAACACCTTTATTTAACCAGGTAGGCTAGTTGAGAACACCTTTATTTAACCAGGTAGGCTAGTTGAGAACACCTTTATTTAACCAGGTAGGCTAGTTGAGAACACCTTTATTTAACCAGGTAGGCTAGTTGAGAACACCTTTATTTAACCAGGTAGGCCAGTTGAGAACACCTTTATTTAACCAGGTAGGCCAGTTGAGAACACCTTTATTTAACCAGGTAGGCCAGTTGAGAACACCTTTATTTAACCAGGTAGGCTAGTTGAGAACACCTTTATTTAACCAGGTAGGCCAGTTGAGAACACCTTTATTTAACCAGGTAGGCCAGTTGAGAACACCTTTATTTAACCAGGTAGGCCAGTTGAGAACACCTTTATTTAACCAGGTGGGCCAGTTGAGAACACCTTTATTTAACCAGGTAGGCTAGTTGAGAACACCTTTATTTAACCAGGTAGACTAGTTGAGAACACCTTTATTTACCAGGTAGGCTAGTTGAGAACACCTTTATTTAACCAGGTAGGCTAGTTGAGAACACCTTTATTTAACCAGGTAGACTAGTTGAGAACACCTTTATTTAACCAGGTAGGCTAGTTGAGAACACCTTTATTTAACCAGGTAGGCTAGTTGAGAACACCTTTATTTAACCAGGTAGGCTAGTTGAGAACACCTTTATTTAACCAGGTAGACTAGTTGAGAACACCTTTATTTAACCAGGTAGGCTAGTTGAGAACACCTTTATTTAACCAGGTAGGCTAGTTGAGAACACCTTTATTTAACCAGGTAGACTAGTTGAGAACACCTTTATTTAACCAGGTAGGCTAGTTGAGAACACCTTTATTTAACCAGGTAGACTAGTTGAGAACACCTTTATTTAACCAGGTAGGCTAGTTGAGAACACCTTTATTTAACCAGGTAGGCTAGTTGAGAACACCTTTATTTAACCAGGTAGGCTAGTTGAGAACACCTTTATTTAACCAGGTAGGCTAGTTGAGAACAAGTTCTCATTTACAACTGCGACCTGGCCAAGATAAAGCATAGCAGTGTGAACAGACAACACAGAGTTACACATGGAGTAAACAATTAACAAGTCAATGACACAGTAGAAAAAAAAGGGGGAGTCTATATACAATGTGTGCAAAAGGCATGAGGAGGTAGGCGAATAATTACAATTTTGCAGATTAACACTGGAGTGATAAATGATCAGATGGTCATGTACAGGTAGAGATACTGGTGTGCAAAAGAGCAGAAAAGTAAATAAATAAAAACAGTATGGGGAAGAGGTAGGTAAAAATTGGGTGGGCTTTTTACCGATAGACTACGTACAGCTGCAGCGATCGGTTAGCTGCTCAGAAAGCTGCTCAGATTGCAGATGTTTGAAGTTGGTGAGGGAGATAAAAGTCTCCAAGTCTTTGCAGTTAGTTATGTTATGAATTTCGACAGCGGAAACTCAGCCTATCCAGCCGTGACGCACACTGCCCATATGAACATGGAACAAGAGTAGCCTAATGTGCCTGTATACTTCCTAGTTAGAAACATATGTAATTTCCTATTTTTTTAAATAAAAACCAAGCATAGCCCCCCTCCTCTAAATTAAAGTTGCCCAATGCAATCGCAAAGTAGTCAAGACTGGCTCCTGAGACCACTAGGAAATAAATAGTAAATCACCAGAGCTTTATTAAAATATAAAGTTTGAGAGGAGTAAAACAGTGAGCTGACATTCCCTTTTTATCTTTGTAGGCTGGCCCACATTATTTTAGCCATGTAGATCCAGTTTTGGACGTGTCGTAAAACCCCCTCCGAGATGTAGGCCACGTGTCCGTAGTGAAACGCGGGATGAGAACCTCTCGGTGAATTGAGGCGAACCTGATATTTAGAAGTTATCTGTAGCCTGTATAAAATGGCTTGTTCTCCGTTGTATATGTTCAAAACCCTCCTTTAGGCCTACTATTAATAACGCTGGTTCAACAGCAACGCGTGTCTTTATTCTGTCAACTTTAATTATCGTTTTTCATTCGGTTTTATGACAACCAAAGGTATTAGAATGATTCTCCTTCCTGGTTTTATGGGGACAACGTCCGCGGCGCGCTTACAATTCAACTTCTGGAGATGTGTGAATGAGATCTGATCTGTAAAATGGTTCCGATTATGTTTTAAAAAAAAATGTTTTAAAAACACAGGTCTATTGGGGAGCAGTGGAACGGTGAGCGGACATTATCTCTATTCATATAGGATCTTTGTCCAGCTCCCGTGGAAAGTTTGGATGTGCGTAAAACCCTCCATGGTCTGCGTTGTTTTAATATTTTATGCCCACGGAGAGAAATTATGGGGCCTGTAAATGTGACATAGCCTATTTACAACACGTTTTTATTTTGTTTAGAATTTGATTATAATTATTTATTCTCTTTTTAGGCCTGATCGATAATTCATTGAATCTTGCTTATTGACCATTTTTGGCATGTCCACGCTAAGCCATAACGTTATTTACAGTCGGCCTAGTCCCCATTTCAGTGTGAACGCTTATTGAAGACATGCTGACAACAATGTGGACTGCAAAATGGGTTCAAGTTAACGTATTTAGCAAATAAAGGTCTACATTTTGTTATTTCGTTTCTGTAAGTCATTTAACAAACTATAAATGGACTAACATTGGAATTGGAGTTGATTCCACGGCAATACATAAAACACCGCAAATACACGACTTGAAGCAACCACGTATTTCGCCACGGAGCACGTTCTGATTGGCCATTGAAAAGGCTAAGCCTCAACACAGCCACAACTTGTTTCTTCATCAAAACACTGCCCCTTTTTGCGCCAGCGCCAGCAAATGCACGGATCATTTTCATAGTGAAGATAGTTCAAATATTTCTGATACACTCCTAAACCTATAGCGCTATCGCCTTGGCACAGATGTACCATTGCGTTAGGTTTGTTAAAATAGAGCCCGTTGTCCGTTTGGGACAGTTGTCATCGGCTGACGGCGGGAAATGGAATTGGGGACCCCAACTATAAAGTCTTCTTAAAATGTTTTAGTGATGATGAAGACAGGAATAAAGGCGAGGTTACACACTAACCAGAGATATTTGGTCTAATTCCTTGCCGTAACTGTATCCTAGGGACTCATGATGGGGCCAAGACATAAAGTCATCCTGAATGATGTCAGGAACCCCTGGTTGTCGAGGGCACCCTGTTGTCATGGAACATCACAGAGAGCACAAGGTGGTGTTCCATTCTATATTGTAGACACACTAATGGAATGTTCAGGATTAGGATTGGGTGGGTTAGGTGTTAGGGTTACGGTTTGGGGTTAAGGTTAAGGTTAGGTTTTAGGGTTACGGTTTGGGGTTAAGGTAAGGTGTTAGGGTTAAGGTTAGGTGTTAGGGTTACGGTTACGGTTTGGGGTTAAGGTTAGGTGTTAGGGTTACGGTTTGGGGTTAGGTGTTAGGGTTACGGTTTGGGGTTAAGGTTAGGTGTTAGGGTTACGGTTTGGGGTTAAGGTTAGGCCTGTTAGGGTTACGGTTTGGGGTTAAGGTTAGGGTTACGGTTTGGGATTAAGGTTAAGGTTAGGTGTTAGGGTTACGGTTTGGGGTTAAGGTTAGGTGTTAGGGTTACGGTTTGGGGTTAGGGTTAGGGTTACGGTTTGGGGTTAAGGTTAGGTGTTAGGGTTACGGTTTGGGGTTAAGGTTAGGCCTGTTAGGGTTACGGTTTTGGGGTTAAGGTTAGGTGTTAGGGTTACGGTTTGGGGTTAAGGTTAGGGGTTAAGGTTAGGCCTGTTAGGGTTACGGTTTGGGGTTAAGGTTAGGCCTGTTAGGGTTACGGTTTGGGGTTAATGCACCTTGGAAATTCTTAATGCACCTTGGAAAGCACCTAACCTTAACGCACCTTGGAAAGCACCTAACCTTAATGCACCTTGGAACGCACCTAACCTTAATGCACCTCGGAAAGCACCTAACCTTAATGCACCTTGGAAAGCACCTAACCTTAATGCACCTTGGAAATTCTTAATTCACCTTGGAAAGCACCTAACCTTAATGCACCTTGGAAAGCACCTAACCTTAACGCACCTTGGAAAGCACCTAACCATAATGCACCTTGGAAAGCACCTAACCTTAATGCACCTTGGAAAGCACCTAACCATAATGCACCTTGGAATATTGCTGTTCACCCCTACAAGTGTTTTTATTGATGGGCCCAGACACTCTTTGATGGTGCTCTCTGCATGTGCAATTAACAGCAGATGTTTTCCACACAAGTCATTGTAAAACGCAAACTCAGATGTGATTGTGCTATTGTTTTTTTTTTTACTACAGTTAGGTCTACAAAACACTGAGATCATAGAACATAGTACCATGTGTTTGCTTCATGGTTTACCTCATCTGGGGGCGGCAGGGTAGCCTAGTGGGACTAGTAACCGGAAGGTTGCAAGTTCAAACCCCCAAGTTGACAAGGTGCAAATCTGCCGTTCTGTCCCTGAACAAGGCCGTCATTGAAAATAACAATTTGTTCTTAACTGACCTGACTAGTTATAAAAAGGTTAAAAAATAACAAAGAACAGTGAGCAGGTTGAGAGGTACTAGTTAAATAAAATCTGGGAAACTCATACTTGCTCCCTTTCTCCATATATTGAGATATATTGCATTAAGGTTAGGTGCATATTATATAGCTTGGGTGGCCTATTGACTTCATCCACAACCTCTCCATATTTTCTCCAGTCACAATGAAAAACATTGGCACCTGTGAGGGCTACTGGGAGGACTAAAACCACATCAGCACGTGGGTCTTTCTTCCAATGCGTGAGCCACTAAGCACAGCTGACTGGATTTCATTGATCTAGTAAAAACTATCCCAAGGTAAGTGTTCCGTTTCCTGGAGCACTCGTCCCGAACTTTACTCGTTTTACAGCTCCATCAAGAACCTATGTTCCATTCATAGTTATGATTTTTTTTAAACTGTCAGGAATTATAGGCCGCAAAAAATAAACACTCTGATTGGGTCATGAGAAACAAAGTGAAGAACACGTGAAGCTTCTTGAGAATAGATGATTGGTCCTGAAGAGAACATGTCATTATTTTCCTATAGGTCAGAGGCCTAATAGGCATTAACCTGAGTAGATGATATGAAAACTGACAGTGAAATCCTAAAACAGGTTTTTCAGGTGGGCAGGTTTTGGTAGGTTACTTTCTAAAGGTAATCCGTTACTCCCCAACCCTGCAGGTGGGCCTATAGTTTTCCTGCCAAATTAATACAACTCAAAATATGTCAAGAATTCCAAATGGCATGTCCACGACCACATAGAGCAGTGATTTTCCATGCACCCATAGACACATGGAGCGATAAGACCCGGGAAAGAGCTCTATCACATCTAGACAAAGGAAATAGACGCCAAAAGAAATAAACGCGTCAAACGGCGAAAGAAGAGAAATATCATCCATCCCTGAACCGTCTCTGTAAAGGCTACAGACCTACATTTTGTTCTCCACCCCATATGCCATATTTGTATCTAAATGTTCAATGGGTCTCGGTTTATATCGCAGAGAATATGCTCTAGATTCTGCAACACAGTCATAACAGTTGCATATCTACGCTCCAGACGGTGGCTACCCGCGGACGGCTCGGCTCTCAGGGCTAGCTCGGTTTGCTCCCTCATCCTTCAGAGTCTTACGGAAAGCCTCTTATGGGTTATTCGGGTCCTGCGGCAGCCTTTGACCAAAGGGCAATGGACGAGAGCGAAAGGCATACAAATAACGCATAATGCAACGCAGAAAAAACATAGAGCTCAGTTTAACTACATGAAATGGACCACAGCGTCGACGCACAGGTTCTTTGCGTCAAATACATTCAGGCAGCATAGGTTAGGTGGGTGAACTGTACCTCCAGCTGTGCATCACAACACAGATTACCCAACGCACATCAACATGAAACACACCCACCCCTCCCTGACTATGCTGTGCCCGGCTGTCTGTGCTGTGCGGCGAGCTGCAGTCTCACACAGCCAGCCGCTTTCCTTCCAGCAGAGAGAGAGAGAGCGCCGCAGCGCAGTCTGTCGCTCTTCCTTTATCTATCACTGTTCTCTCTATCAACAAATCCAGCTCCGCTACTCTCAACCTGTCACTTACGATTAGCGGAATGGTCCTGTGACTGTCATCTCGGTGGATGTCAGGTCGCCCGGCATGGCTCCTGCTGTCCCCGACGCGGGGTTGCGAGGCCGAGGACGGGGATGATGTGTGCGGCTTATTGTCCTGCCACAGGTAATAAAATGTTCCCAGGATCCACGCTACAGTCAAGATTGCGATGGCGTTGGCCCGTATCCTGCGCATTGTGAGCCCATAAGGAGAGCTCCGTCCCTCGGAGATATGCCCAGATCTTTCAGGTTCGGTCGGTGTTCTGCTGGATCAGAAGACCGAGCGGGAGGAGGAGAGTTGGTGATGGCTCCGCACCGCAGCAAACAGCCTCCGAGCTATTCTGATGGAGAGAACGAGCGGTCCCTATGCAGGGATTTGCGCACTCACAGAGCCGTGCGCGGTCCTAACGCCGAGAAGTTCCTTCCGAGGTGTCGTCACCCACTGGCTGCTGCGCTAAGCTGCTAAAGTCTGGCTGCATTACGCACAGATTTTCTCCGTTTGGTTTCTGTTAGAATAGACACTCATCGTACAATTTACATAAATAAAAGAGACAACCCTGACTAAACAAGGATGACAGGATTAATTGTCTCTAATGTGGTTTTAATAAATAGCCTATTTGGCAAACTCCACCAAGCAAATCAGGTCAACTAAAACGATCAAGGAGGCAAAACTGAATTACTGTTTTGGATTGTCTTCCTTCTATGTTCACAAGGGAAATTCTCTCTATTCCTTTGAGAGAAAAAAATGTATATATTTGCAATGTTGACGGACATCTCTGACTTTTGTGGCCTTCAGAATATTACTCACAGACAGACAGACAGACAGACAGACAGACAGACAGACAGACAGACAGGCAGGCAGGCAGGCAGGCAGGCAGGCAGGCAACGGATGGTCAGGTCCCAGCTGGGTTAAGTCTGAAGTGACACCCTATTCCCTGTGTAGTACAGCCCAAAGGCCCTGGTGAGAAGTAGTGTCCTACTGTGATAGGCTATTCTTATTCCCTATTCTATTATATTCCTTTTCCCTATTCTATTATATTCCTATACACTATTCTATTCTATTCATATTCTATTATATTCCTATACACTATTCTATTCTATTCATATTCTATTATATTCCTATACACTATTCTATTCTATTCATATTCTATTATATTCCTATACACTATTCTATTGTATTCCTATTCTATTCTATTCTATTCATATTCTATTATATTCCTATACACTATTCTATTGTATTCCTATTCTATTATATTCCTATACACTATTCTAGTCTATTCCTATTCTATTATATTCCTATACACTATTCTATTGTATTCCTATTCTATTCTATTCTATTCATATTCTATTATATTCCTATACACTATTCTATTGTATTCCTATTCTATTATATTCCTATACACTATTCTATTGTATTCCTATTCTATTATATTCTTATTCCCCATTCTATTATATTCCTATTCTATTCTATTCCTATTATATTATATTCCTATTATATTATATTCCTATTATATTATATTCCTATTCTATTCTATTCCTATTCCCTATTCTATTATATTCCTATATATTATATTCATATTCTATTGTATTCCTATTCCCTATTCTATTATATTCCTGTTCTATTATATTCCTATTCTATTCTATTCCTATTCTATTATATTCCTATTCCCCATTCTAGTCTATTCCTATTCTATTATATTCCTATACACTATTCTATTGTATTCCTATTCTATTATATTCTTATTCCCCATTCTATTATATTCCTATTCTATTATATTCCTATTCTATTATATTCCTATTATATTATATTCCTATTATATTATATTCCTATTCTATTCTATTCCTATTCCCTATTCTATTATATTCCTGTTCTATTATATTCCTATTCTATTCTATTCCTATTCTATTATATTCCTATTCCCCATTCTATTATATTCCTATTCTATTATATTCCTATTATATTATATTCCTATTCTATTCTATTCCTATTCTATTATATTCCTATTCCTATTCTATTATATTCCTATTCAATTATATTCGTATTCCTATTCTATTCTATTATATTCCTATACACTATTCTATTGTATTCCTATTCTATTATATTCTTATTCCCCATTCTATTATATTCCTATTCTATTATATTCCTATTATATTATATTCCTATTATATTATATTCCTATTATATTATATTCCTATTCTATTCTATTCCTATTCCCTATTCTATTATATTCCTGTTCTATTATATTCCTATTCTATTCTATTCCTATTCTATTCTATTCCTATTCCCCATTCTATTATATTCCTATTCTATTATATTCCTATTATATTATATTCCTATTCTATTCTATTCCTATTCTATTATATTCCTATTCCTATTCTATTATATTCCTATTCAATTATATTCATATTCCTATTCTATTCTATTATATTCCTATTCTATTCTATTCCTTTCCCCTATTCTATTATATTCCTATTCCCTATTCTATTCTATTCTATTCTATTCCTATTCCCTATTCTATTATATTCCTATTCTATTCTATTCCTATTCTATTCTATTCTATTCCTATTCCTATTCCCTATTCTATTATATTCTATTCTATTCACATTCCCTATTCTATTCTATTCCTATTCTATTCTATTCTATTCCTATTCCCTTTTCTATTATATTCCTATTCTATTCTATTCCTATTCTATTATATTCTTATTCCCTATTCTATTCTATTCCTTTCCCCTATTCTATTATATTCCTATTCCCTATTCTATTCTATTCTATTCCTATTCCCTATTCTATTATATTCCTATTCTATTCTATTCCTATTCTATTCTATTCTATTCTATTCCTATTCCTATTCCCTATTCTATTATATTCCTATTCTATTCTATTCACATTCCCTATTCTATTCTATTCCTATTCTATTCTATTCCTATTCCCTTTTCTATTATATTCCTATTCTATTCTATTCCTATTCTATTATATTCCTATTCCCTATTCTATTCTATTCCTATTCTATTCTATTCTATTCTATTCTATTCTATTCCTATTCTATTCTATTCTATTCTATTCTATTCTATTCTATTCTATTCTATTCCTATTCCCTATTCTATTATATTCCTATTCTATTCTATTCACATTCCCTATTCTATTCTATTCCTATTCTATTCTATTATATTCCTATTCCCTTTTCTATTATATTCCTATTCTATTCTATTCCTATTCCCTTTTCTATTATATTCATATTCTATTATATTCCTATTCCCTATTCTATTATATTCCTATTCCTATTCTATTCCTATTCTATTCTATTCCTATTCTATTATATTACTATTCCCTATTCTATTCTATTCCTATTCTATTATATTCCTATTCTATTCTATTCCTATTCCCTTTTCTATTATATTCCTATTCTATTATATTCCTATTCCCTATTCTATTATATTCCTATTCCCTATTCTATTATATTCCTATTCCCTATTCTATTATATTCCTATTCCCTATTCTATTATATTCCTATTCTGTTATATTCCTATTCTATTATATTCCTATTCTATTATATTCCTATTCCCTATTCTATTATATTCCTATTCCCTATTCTATTATATTCCTATTCCATATTCTGTTATATTCCTATTCCCTATTCTATTATATTCCTATTCCCTATTCTATTATATTCCTATTCTGTTATATTCCTATTCTATTATATTCCTATTCCCTATTCTATTATATTCCTATTCCATATTCTGTTATATTCCTATTCCCTATTCTATTATATTCCTATTCCCTATTCTGTTATATTCCTATTCCCTATTCTATTATATTCCTATTCCCTATTCTGTTATATTCCTATTCCCTATTCTATTATATTCCTATTCCCTATTCTGTTATATTCCTATTCCCTATTCTATTATATTCCTATTCCCTATTCTATTATATTCCTATTCCCTATTCTATTATATTCCTATTCTGTTATATTCCCTATTCTATTATATTCCTATTCTATTATATTCCTATTCTATTATATTCCTATTCCCTATTCTATTATATTCCTATTCCCTATTCTATTATATTCCTATTCCCTATTCTATTATATTCCTATTCCCTATTCTATTATATTCCTATTCCCTATTCTATTATATTCCCTATTCTGTTATATTCCTATTCCCTATTCTATTATATTCCTATTCCCTATTCTGTTATATTCCTATTCCCTATTCTATTATATTCCTATTCCCTATTCTATTATATTCCTATTCCCTATTCTATTATATTCCTATTCTGTTATATTCCCTATTCTATTATATTCCTATTCTATTATATTCCTATTCCCTATTCTATTATATTCCTATTCCCTATTCTATTATATTCCTATTCCTATTCTATTCCTATTCTATTCTATTCCTATTCTATTATATTACTATTCCCTATTCTATTCTATTCCTATTCTATTATATTCCTATTCTATTCTATTCCTATTCCCTTTTCTATTATATTCCTATTCTATTATATTCCTATTCCCTATTCTATTATATTCCTATTCCCTATTCTATTATATTCCTATTCCCTATTCTATTATATTCCTATTCCCTATTCTATTATATTCCTATTCTGTTATATTCCTATTCTATTATATTCCTATTCTATTATATTCCTATTCCCTATTCTATTATATTCCTATTCCCTATTCTATTATATTCCTATTCCATATTCTGTTATATTCCTATTCCCTATTCTATTATATTCCTATTCCCTATTCTATTATATTCCTATTCTGTTATATTCCTATTCTATTATATTCCTATTCCCTATTCTATTATATTCCTATTCCATATTCTGTTATATTCCTATTCCCTATTCTATTATATTCCTATTCCCTATTCTGTTATATTCCTATTCCCTATTCTATTATATTCCTATTCCCTATTCTGTTATATTCCTATTCCCTATTCTATTATATTCCTATTCCCTATTCTGTTATATTCCTATTCCCTATTCTATTATATTCCTATTCCCTATTCTATTATATTCCTATTCCCTATTCTATTATATTCCTATTCTGTTATATTCCCTATTCTATTATATTCCTATTCTATTATATTCCTATTCTATTATATTCCTATTCCCTATTCTATTATATTCCTATTCCCTATTCTATTATATTCCTATTCCCTATTCTATTATATTCCTATTCCCTATTCTATTATATTCCTATTCCCTATTCTATTATATTCCCTATTCTGTTATATTCCTATTCCCTATTCTATTATATTCCTATTCCCTATTCTGTTATATTCCTATTCCCTATTCTATTATATTCCTATTCCCTATTCTATTATATTCCTATTCCCTATTCTATTATATTCCTATTCTGTTATATTCCCTATTCTATTATATTCCTATTCTATTATATTCCTATTCCCTATTCTATTATATTCCTATTCCCTATTCTATTATATTCCTATTCCCTATTCTATTATATTCCTATTCTATTATATTCCTATTCTATTATATTCCTATTCCCTATTCTATTATATTCCTATTCCCTATTCTATTATATTCCTATTCCTATTCTATTCCTATTCTATTCTATTCTATTCTTATAAACTATTATATTATATTCCCATTCCCTACATAGAACCAGCGAAAGGGTAGAACTCTCTCTCCCTTCTCTCTCCCCTCCCTCTCTCTGTCTCTCCCCTCCCAACATTCCCTCCCTCCCTCCCTCCCTCCCTCCCTCCCTCCCAGTTACAGCCGGGGGGCATGGGCTATCAGCATGCTTGAGTCCCCTGTGATGTGCAAGCTGGATATTTGATGTGTGTTATGGCTGTGCAAACACAGAGTCAGTCAGAGTACAGAGAGAGAGAGACAGCAGGAATCTGGGCAGGACAGGACAATAGATGGTCTGTGGTACAGGGTCACTATGTGGTTTAACAGTACAGGAAACTCAAAGTGTGAGATGGCTGCTTAAACAGAAAGAGGTAATTGTGTGTGTGTGTGTCTACTGTCCAGAGCCAGATAGCTTCCCTTCAGCCTCAGACCTCGAGTCTAGACTATTCCAGTATTTAGGTCATTCCCCAGGTCTCACCCTGTGAACGAGATCTGTTAACATCAATGTGACAATTACCTGGTTAAATAAGATATCTTAACATCAATGTGACAACTACCTGGTTAAATACGATATCTTAACATCAATGTGACAACTACCTGGTTAAATACAATATGTTAACATCAATGTGACAACCACCTGGTTAAATAACCCCATATATCACCAGCCAACCAATTATATTTTTTGGGGCCCATAGTACAGTAAGAATGAATCCCAAATGGCAACCCATTCCCTAAAACGTGGGCCCATAGGGCTCTGGTCAGAACTAGTGTGAATAGATTGCCATTTCGTGTGCGTATCCAGTCTTCGGGGCTGGTGGGACCTGCATTGGGCTAAGTTGATTCAGGGCACATGGGGGATTAGGGCAGAGAAGGGAGTGTAAAGTTTTCCTTCCTCCCTTCCTCCAGCCCCCTTTGAGCTGAGGAGTGCAAGTCTGCAATACTGTACAGTGTACACTTGTCCCACTCTACCACCCCCCCCCCCCTCCTCACTCTCCACTCCTTTAGAATGAGTGTATAGTTTTGGACCAACAGACCTCTGCAATACTGTAGCTTGTACACAGTACATCAACCAACAGTCCTCTCAGCTTAGCTCATCACAGTGTAACTGCACTGTTAGTAGGACTATAGCTCATTACAATTGGTTGTTCTGGTGCCACTTGAGCAATTTAAAATATTGATTGGGTACCTTCTTTCTGAGGAATATAATTGTTTTTCAAGAATATCTGTGTTTTATATTGTATTAGATGAAGTTCTATATGCAGGGCACCCTTGTGAAAGACTCTGGTCTACAAGGTGACTTCCTGTTTAAATAAAGATATAAAGACTCTGGTCTACAAGGTGACTTCCTGTTTAAATAAAGATATAAAGACTCTGGTCTACAAGGTGACTTCCTGTTTAAATAAAGATATAAAGACCCTGGTCTACAAGGTGACTTCCTGTTTAAATAAAGATATAAAACAAAGACCCTGGTCTACAAGGTGACTTCCTGTTTAAATAAAGATATAAAATAAATACCCTGGTCTACAAGGTGATTTCCTGTTTAAATAAAGATATAAAACAAAGACCCTGGTCTACAAGGCGACTTCCTGTTTAAATAAAGATATAAAATAAAAGGTGATAGTTGACTTCCAATTGAAACATATTAAATTATTCACACAATCGTATATTAGGGGAGAACAGGGCCGAAAGTAACACCCTGCACCCTCACAGATCGATAGAGCAAGGGACACCATCTTGAGAACTTTTTTTTTTACGACAGAAGTGTGTTTAATACACAGCGACCAACATACACCACAACACTGTAAAGAGAGTGAATGTTGTAGCTATGTTTGCTATAAAGCTACCAAGGTTTTTATTTTATTTTTTATATTTTTTATTAATTTCAAATCAATACATAAAGCACATGAGGGAACACAAGCATACATAGATTACAAACAATAAACAATCGAGCTAGGGGCGGGGCTGGGGGCGGGGCTAGGGGGTACAATATCACATTACAATTACATAAGGACCTTAAGGGACATGCATATACTTACAATTCTAACAGCTTTTTTGCTAGTAGAGCATTTAACTGTCTTAAAATACAGTTATTTTTGTTGGGTACGAAAATGTGTTTTTCTGTTTGTAAAATGTACATTTGTGTATATGAAATTTGGCCAAAAGAATAATGAAATTAATTACATAAAAATGATTCCGCTTATTTCTATTGTATGTAAAGAATCCAAACAGTACATCTCTCCACAATAGTGTAAAATCTTCATAAATGTGTTCAATTATAAACCTACTGATGTCTTGCCACAGTTTTCTTACGTGCATACAATGCCAAAAAAGATGCTGTTTCTGGGTGGTCATTACAAAAGGAGCAATTTGAGTTGATGTTTTCCTTAAACTTCTTCATATAGTGGTTGGCAGGATAATATTTATGAATACTTTTAAAGGAAACTTCCTTAATTTTGTTAACAAGTAGGTATGTATGTGGCAACATCCAAACTTTTTTCCAACAGATATTATCAATAAATCCATTCCAATAAGGCATGACATAACATGACATCCTGCTGAAACAAGGATCGTATCGCTCTGTTGTTGAATGGACCAAAAGAGAAACAAATCTATCCTACTGATGAGTCATATATGTCCTCTACCATTAGCAACTGTAATGTCATTTCTAGGGTAAATGAGTTGAAAGGAAATAGAACGAGAACAGAACTACCGCAACATTACTTTTGTACCTGCTGGCGGGGCTGGAGTAACACAGCCTTGGGAGGGAAGTAACACAGCCTTGGGAGGGAAGTAGCACAGCCCTGGGAGGGAAATAACACAGCCCTGGGAGGGAAATAACACAGCCTTGGGAAGGAAGTAACACAGCCCTGGGAAGGGAGTAACACAGCCCTGGGAGGGAAGTAAGACAGCCTTGGGAAGGAAGTAACACAGCCCTGGGAAGGGAAGTAACACAGCCCTGGGAAGGAAGTAACACAGCCCTGGGACGGAAGTAACACAGCCCTGGGAAGGGAAGTAACACAGCCCTGAAGAAGGAAGTAACACAGCCCTGGGACGGAAGTAACACAGCCCTGAAGAAGGAAGTAACACAGCCCTGGGAAGGAAGTACCACAGCCTTGGGAAGGGAGTAACACAGCCCTGGGAAGGGAGTAACACAGCCCTGGGAGGGAGTAACACAGCCCTGGGAGGGAGTAACACAGCCATGAAGAAGGAAGCAACACAGCCTTGGGACGGAAGTAACACAGCCCTGAAGAAGGAAGTAACACAGCCCTGGGAAGGAAGTAACACAGCCCTGGGAGGGAAGTAACACAGCCCTGGGAGGGAAGTAACACAGCCCTGGGAAGGAAGTAACACAGCCTTGGGAAGGAAGTAACACAGCCTTGGGACGGAAGTAACACAGCCCTGGGAATGAAGTAACACAGCCCTGGGAGGGGAGTAACACAGCCCTGGGAGGGGAGTAACACAGCCCTGGGAAGGAAGTAACACAGCCCTGGGAGGGAAGTAACACAGCCCTGGGAGGGAAGTAACACAGCCCTGGGAGGGAAGTAACACAGCCCTGGGACGGAAGTAACACAGCCCTGGGAAGGAAGTAACACAGACCTGGGACGGAAGTAACACAGCCCTCGGAAGGGAGGTAACACAGCCCTGGGAGGGAAGTAACACAGCCCTGGGAAGGAAGTAACACAGCCCTGGGACGGAAGTAACACAGCCAGCCCTGGGAAGGGAAGAAACACAGCCCTGGGAAGGGAAGTAACACAGCCCTGGGAAGGGAAGTAACACAGCCCTGGGAAGGGAAGTAACACAGCCCTGGGAAGGGAAGTAACACAGCCCTGGGAAGGGAAGTAACATAGCCCTGGGAAGGGAAGTAACACAGCCCTGGGAGGGAAGTACCACAGACCTGGGAGGGAAGTAACACAGCCCTGGGAGGGAAGTAACACAGCCCTGGGAGGGAAGTAACACAGCCCTGGGAGGGAAGTAACACAGCCCTGGGAGGGAAGTAACACAGCCCTGGGAGGGAAGTAACACAGCCCTGGGAGGGAAGTAACACAGCCCTGGGAAGGGAAGTAACACAGCCCTGGGAAGGGAGTAACACAGCCTTGGGAAGGAAGTAACACAGCCCTGGGAGGGAAGTAACACAGCCTTGGGAGGGAAGTAACACAGCCCTGGGAGGGAAGTAACACAGCCCTGGGAAGGAAGTAACACAGCCCTGGGAGGGAAGTAACACAGCCTTGGCAGGGAAGTAACACAGCCCTGGGAGGGAAGTATCACAGCCCTGGGAAGGAAGTAACACAGCCCTGGGAAGGAAGTAACACAGCCTTGGGAAGGAAATAACACAGCCCTGGGAAGGAAGTAACACAGCCCTGGGAAGGAAGTAACACAGCCTTGGGAAGGAAGTAACACAGCCTTGGGACGGAAGTAACACAGCCTTGGGAGGGAAGTAACTCAGCCTTGGGAAGGAAGTAACACAGCCCTGGGAGGGAAGTAACACAGCCCTGGGAGGGAAGTAACATAGCCTTGGGAAGGAAGTAACACAGCCCTGGGAGGGAAGTAACACAGCCCTGGGAAGGAAGTAACACAGCCCTGGGAAGGAAGTAACACAGCCTTGGGAAGGAAGTAACACAGCCCTGGGAAGGAAGTAACTCAGCCTTGGGAAGGAAGCAACACAGCCTTGGGACGGAAGTAACTCAGCCTTGGGAAGGAAGTAACACAGCCCTGGGACGGAAGTAACAGCTGGCAACAATACCGGTCTTATCTCCATGTTTCTGGTTTGTAACGCTAATTACTTTCAACATATGTCAGACATCATTTCATGTTTGTGTCGATGTGAATAGTTAATGCTATAGGTTTGAAATGTATGAAAATGAACCATGCGTCGACATCACAATGCTGCGTAACCACTGTATTTTACCTTACAATCTTAATGGGACTACAGTGGATGACATAATGGCTATATTGACCATCATTTTCCATCTCTCTTTAATGAGCATGTTGTGGGATATCTTTCAAACTATTTTTAATGACTATTCATGCTTAGCCAATCAGGTGCTGCAGCTGTCCTTGTCATGTGCTCCTCGTGTCTTGATAGAATAGTAGCCCTACCAATCAGGTGCTCACGATACTTCACAATACTTCTCCCAGGCTAACACCCAAGACTAGCTAGCGTGATACTTCTTCCAGGCTAACACGATACTTCTCCCAGGCTAACACAATACTTCTCCCAGGCTAACACAATACTTCTCCCAGTCTAACACCCAAGACTAGCTAGCATGATACTTTAAACCTGTAATTTAGTCACTAGATTGATTAAGAACATGATGTTTGGAACCTAAAATAACTAAACACAACTCTACAACCGGAAAAACAACTCCGGGTCCGTTTGTTTTTTACTTACATTGCTCAAAACCACTTTTTGCTGATAACTCGGCGTAACATGGTCTGTTTTTTAGGGCTGTTTTTTTGTCGTTGTTGGAAGCTCGTTCTCTGCATTAGGAACATGCTGACTTCACTATGTCATTCCAGCTTCTGTCTTATCTGAGAACAGGTTACTTTCTCCCTGTGTTGCTTTGGTCCTTGCTCTCCCTTAGACATCCCAAAATGGCATCCTATTCACAAATAAATACCAAATATCAAGTTCTATTTTGACCAGAACCCTATGGGCCCTGATCAACAATAGTGCACTAAGTAGGAAATAATGTGCAATCTGGGACGCAGACACAGTCATACAGTAGGAGGAGTGTGGAGATAATGAATTATGGGATGCAATTTTAACCAAAATCTCATCGGTTCCAAGAAATGTGTTCCATCACTCTCTCTGAAGGTGCCTTTGCTATGGCTTAGGGCTGAGCCTGTGTGTGTGTGTGTGTGTGAGAGCGAGAGCGAGAGCGAGAGAGAGAGAGAGAGAGAGAGAGAGAGAGAGACACAGAGACAGAGAGAGAGAGACAGAGAGAGAGAAATACAGAGAGAGAGAGAGACAGAGAGAGAGAGAGAGAGAGTGTGTGTGTCATAAGTCCTAGGGAAAAACATTTGAACAACAGAACAACAGGCAGTTTAGATTGAAACGCAGCACAGTAGTCTGGATTTAAAGTGGAACTGACAGCATTTTATTGACTTAGCAGATATGAAACAAACAGACAAATCGTAATATCAGGTTCCCTGTTTATCCTCAGGAAACCAACTTTATAAGAGGTTTTAAAAATAGGTTCTATTCCGTGACGTACAGTAAGGCATTGCTGTCAGAATAGATGGATGCCGTTTAATGCAGATTAATATAATTCACCAATACATTTCTCGGTGGTCCAAAACATATTACGATCAGGTTGTAAATCACAGCTGGCCTGGTACATTGTTTGCCGCCTCTAACCAATCGGTATGCACCGTTTCAGTGTCAGGGACTTGATATTTTGACAAAAACGGACGACTTTAACTAAGACCGGGAATGTCGATACAATCAAACTAGCAGGAGCAATGATCACAAGTCATTTACATGGCTAATAGGCTAGCGTATCTATTTATATAGCCTTTCATTAAGAAATCTAAAAACACGGAGCCTGATGTTAGTTAACTAGTTGCTGGGAAGATGTCATGTCATTAGATGAGTGGGTGTGGCCAACTTTTCCCGCTCATATTGTTTTTCGTTGGCTACAGTTAGAGAGGCGGGTGTCATTTTGTTAGCTAGTGAGAAATTTGAATCGCTTTGCTAGCAAGCTAAGCTAAACTGAACTTGAAAGATTGACATCTAAGAAATATCTGTGCTGTGGATAACAATAAAATGTATTTGGCATCCATTAAAAGGGGCGGGCAGGCAGGAAGTTCCCATTCAACCCATCCATTAAAAGGGGCGGGCAGGCAGGAAGTTCCCATTCAACCCATCCATTAAAAGGGGCGGGCAGGCAGGAAGTTCCCATTCAACCCATCCATTAAAAGGGGCGGGCATGCAGGAAGTTCCCATTCAACCCAGTCATTAAAAGGGGTGGGCAGGCAGGACGTTCCCATTCAACCCATCCATTAAAAGGGGCGGGCAGGCAGGACGTTCCCATTCAACCCATCCATTAAAAGGGGCGGGCAGGCAGGACGTTCCCATTCAACCCATCCATTAAAAGGGGCGGGCAGGCAGGAAGTTCCCATTCAACCCATCCATTAAAAGGGGCGGGCAGGCAGGAAGTTCCCATTCAGTTGTCAAAACGTGGGTTGGGACAAGCGTGCATTGGCAGACGAGTTGCAGAAGGACGATAAGGCTACTAATTCCCTTCATTCATCAGTGCCATTTTGACGTCCAACTACAAGCTGAAAAAGTTTGAGAGGGTTTATCTACTCTTGCCTCATTAGATTTTTAGCTCATCTTGCTCTGGCTAGCATTAGTCGTTGATCTTGGGGAGGGAGACGTAGCCTACCTGTTCATGGCTGTTGATGTGTATAACTGAGGGAGTGATAGCCCACCCGTTCATGGTTGTTTAATCAACAGGACTGTAAAGTTCCCAAATGTAAGAAGACTCCCGTGGTGTTTAACATATTTACAGACATTTATTCAGGGTTATTTTTGTGGCTTTTGGCAAATGGTTTATTTTTTGTTGTTGTTTTTTGTTTAGTTTTTTTTTGTTTTCACTCTGAGAGCTCCTCTGCTCCTCTGTGGAGATGGGAGAACCTTCCAGAAGGACAACCATCTCTGTAGCACTCCATCAATCAGGCCTTTACGGTAGAGTGGTCAGATGGAAGCCACTCCTCAGTAAAAAGCTCATGACAGCCTGCTTGGAGTTTGCCAAAAGGCACCTAAAGGACCTTCAGACCATGAGAAACAAGATTCTCTGGTCTGATGAAACCAAGATTGAACTAGATGTTTGGGATTATTTATTTAATATATTTAAGTACCATGATATTGTAGTGGATTCGAGCTTCGACTGGAAGCCAGTGGAGTGTGCAGAGGAGCGGGTGCCATGGGAGAACTTGGGACGGTTGAACACTATGCTGGCTGCAGCGTTTTGGATAAGTTCCAGGGGTTTGATGGCACTAGCGGGGAGCCCAGCCAACAGCGAGTTGCAGTAGTCCAGACAGGAGATTAGTGCCTTGATTAGAACCTGCACCACTTCCTGTGTGACACAGAGAAGAAGAGAGAAGAGCAGTTGACTGATCCATCTTGAAGCCTGACTGGTTTGGGTCCAGAAGATCGTTCTGAGAGAGATAAAGAAAAAGTTAATCAGAGACAGCACGCTCAAATGTTTTGGAAAGGAAAGAAAGAAGGGATACCGGTTTGTAGTTTTAGACGTTGGGAATGTTGGCTTCTTGAGGAGGGGAGCGAAGTCAGAGGCATTTGGTATTCATTAGGATTCCCATTAGCATTATTGGTCAAGGTCTAAAATACATTAATTTAAAACATCACATATAGCCTAAATATCAGTACATACACACAATATCTAGGTCTAATACATAACACAGTGCAAATTACAATACCAAATATATAAAATGGCTGGTACTCTTCACAATCCCCTTTGTGCAGTAAGGTGTTCTTTAATCTGGTTGTATTGCCAGCTTGAGTTACCTGGGTTACCAGAGAGTTCCAAGTGGTCATGTTACCTGGGTTACCAGAGAGTTCCAAGTGGTCATGTTACCTGGGTTACCAGAGAGTTCCAAGTGGTCATGTTACCTGGGTTACCAGAGAGTTCCAAGTGGTCATGTTACCTGGGTTACCAGAGAGTTCCAAGTGGTCATGTTACCTGGGTTACCAGAGAGTTCCAAGTGGTCATGTTACCTGGGTTACCAGAGAGTTCCAAGTGGTCATGTTACCTGGGTTACCAGAGAGTTCCAAGTGGTCATGTTACCTGGGTTACCAGAGAGTTCCAAGTGGGCATGTTACCTGGGTTACCAGAGAGTTCCAAGTGGTCATGTTACCTGGGTTAACAGAGAGTTCCAAGTGGTCATGTTACCTGGGTTACCAGAGAGTTCCAAGTGGTCATGTTACCTGGGTTACCAGAGAGTTCCAAGTGGTCATGTTACCTGGGTTACCAGAGAGTTCCAAGTGGTCAAGGCTCTATTTAATACTGTGTGTTTCCCAGCCTCTGTTCTGGTACGCCACACAACTGAATTTACATGAGAGAAGCTTCCATGAAGGAAAACCCTTCTGTGTTGTATTAAATAGGTAACTCTCGATCCATAGTAAGGCAAAGGATGCAAATCCATAACACCAATATTTTTTTGTCAGCGATAAGTTATGATCAATGACATCAAAAGCTGGTGAAGTCTGACAACACAGCTCCCACAAACTTCTTACTTCACATTTCTGTCAGCCAATCATTTGTGTCAGTGCCGAGCATGTTGAGTGCCCTTCCTTTATAAGCATGCTGAAAGTCTGTTGCTAATTTGTTTTCTGTAAAGTAATTTCATAAATTTCCAAAAGTTTGCTCAACGCACCTGTGAAAGGCTGATGAGTCAGCTATTCAACCATTAAAGGGTGCTCTGCTATTCTTGGGTAGCTGAATGACCGTTGACTCCCTTCATGTCTGAGGGCGCATACACTGCCTTCGAGGCATAAATTGAAGATGTGACAAACAGGAGTCACAATGGATTCTGGTACAAACTTCAACAATTTTACCGTCCAGGTTGTCGGCAGGTTTGTCCTCATTTAATGATTAGCAACAATTTTTCAACTTCCACTTTGTGGAACTCGAAACTACAGCACTTCATTATTTGGTCCGTTGTGAATATGAAGGCTAGGCATTTTGTTGTTTGCATGTTATACCTACGTTTGCTAATCTTGTCTCAACAACAAAACAGTTATTAAAGTGGTTGACAATATCACTGGGTTTTGTGATGAACAAGCCCTCTGCCTCAATGAAGGATGGAGACAAGTCTGCCTAGACTTTCATTTAACTCCAAAACTTGTTTTATATAATTTATCTTTGTTCCATAGTTTCTTCTTCTTTTTGTTTAGTTTTTGTGAATTCTCAATGTTCTGTATGTTTGTCAGTCTGCTGTGTTGTCAGACTTATTTGCTATTCCCTTTCAGCCATACAGTTTTGTAATTTCATCGTCTAACCATTGGTATTTGGCAGTTCTAACAGTCAGTTTCTCGACGGGTGCATGCCTATCAGTAACTAGACAAGTGCAGTGTCCGGATGTTCCTTATTACACACCACAGACCCAAACAAATTTTTTCGTCAACATAAGAATCATTTGCAAAGTCTCTTGTATGATTGTTTATACACAACTTTTAGGTCCAGCCGTTGTTTTTTTCTAGATATGGGTATTATATTGTGATCACTACATCCGGTTAGTGTGGATACTGCTTAAGAGCTGATTTCTGCAACATTAGTAAAGATGTGATCTATACACCACGGATGATTTAGTTCCTGTTCTGTTTGTAAATACCCCGGTAGGTTGACTGATAACGAACCAGATTAGAGGCCTGAAGCTTCTTTTTGAGTGGGCAGCTTGATGACAACCAGGCAATATTTAGCTCACCCAGAAAATATACCTCTCTGTTGATATTGCATACATAATCAAGCATTTCACACACATAGTCCAAATACTGACTTTTAGCACTTGGCCAATAGCAACTTCCTACGAGAATAGGCTTTAGGTGAGGCAGATTAACCTGTAGCCATTTTACTTCCATATCATCTGACATGAGATCCTCTCTCAACCTAACAGGAATATGACTCTGGACATTTATAGCAACACCTCCTCCATTTTGAATTTCTATTTTCCTATATATTCTATAACCATGTATAGGTACTACTGCATCATCAAATGAATGATCTGTATTTCCTGTATGCTCCATAACCATGTATTGTGACTATCATTAATGTGATGACTTATTTATCTAATCCACTAACTAGGTTTAATTGTCACCCCGATTAAATTAATCATGTAACAATTAACTCATTAGGAATTTGGGGCACCACGGGAAAAGTTGTTTAACGAGTTACTATCTCACGACTTAAACTCTAAAGATATATAGATTTATTTTACATCAATAACAGTCAATTATTAATTATTACCTCAGTCTCATTCTGAACGTCACATAATCCTTAGATCCCTTCTGAATATTCAGTACGACACTAATTGATTTAATCATTTATTTATTAAGTAACTAAATAATAACACAGAATGCACATGCACGCTTACATGAGATAAAAGTCTCTAGTGGACTGACAAGATATGATGGCTTGTTACACATATGGAGAGGGAGGGGTAGGTAAAGAGATGGAGAGACAAAGAGAGACAACACTTGGATACATTTGGAAACTACGCTCATGGAAATATTAATGCATAACACTATAACCACCGCTCATTCAGTTTAGAAAAGCAATATATATTTACGCGTAGCTGTACCTGATCGACATCTCTCTGTTGAAGCCAATCGATCCATCTATGGGTAGTGGCTCGATGTAAGGCTCTGGTTGTCCACCAGAGGTCACAATGTCCTTTGTAGAGCTTCTCTGGTAGTGGAGTGGTTGTTAGATTAGATACTTCTGATGTACCAGTGGTTGTCTATGGGGATTCTCCTTCCCACCTTGTGTCTTTAGTCAAAGTTCTATACATGCACAGCTGCAGACTGAATGTTTCTGGTCTCCTAGGTCTCTCTTCTCTTCTAGTGTTGAGGTTGAGAGCATTTCGTCATGCTGACACAAAGTCTGAGCTCATTTGGGCTTGGCTACTGACAGTGTATAGCTTATATGAAAAACAATTGTGTCATTAGAAAACTAAAATCACATTTATATATTTTCAAAAATACACTCATAATTAATAATTTACACAACATTTAGATCTAAACTTGACAGAATGTGTTTCCTTCCTAAGTTACAGTTACTTTGTTAACTTTTTATGGCTGCAGGGGCAGTCCTGATTAGCTTGGATGAAAAGTTGCCCATTGTAAACGGCCAGCTCCTCAGTCTCAGTTGCTAATATATGCATATTATTATTAGTATTGGATAGAAAACACTCTAAAGTTTCCAAAACTGTCAAAATATTGTCTGTGAGTATAACATAACTGATATTGCAGGCGAAACCCTGAGGAAAATCAAAACAGGAAGTGGCTTCTATTTTGAAAACTCCATGTTCCATAGCCTCCCTTTGCTGGATTTAAAGGGATATGAACCAGATTCATTTTTCTATCGCTTCCTCAAGGTGTCAACAGTCTTCAGACATAGTTTCAGACTTTTATTTTGAAAAATGAGCCAGAACGATAACATCGCGTCAAGTGGTCACATGAGTTTGGATGGGTATTGCTTTTCCCTCTCCTACTGTGAAAGACATTTGCGGTTGACATATTATCGATTATATATTTTACAAACAACCTGAGGATTGATTATAAAAAACGTTTGACATGTTTCTGTGGACATTATGGAAACTATTTGGAATTTTCGTCTGCGTTGTCGTGACCGCTCTTCCCTGTGGATTTCTGAACATAACGCGCCAAACAAACAGAGGTATTTTGGATATAAAAATAATCTTTATGGAACAAAAGGAACATTTGTTGTGTAACTGGGAGTCTCGTGAGTGAAAACATCCGAAGATCAAAGGTAAACGATTAATTTGATTGCTCTTATGATTTTCGTGACCAAGCTACCTGATGCTAAGTGTACTTAATGTTTTGTCTAGTGATCGATAAACTTACACAAACGCTTGGATTGCTTTCGCTGTAAAGCATAATTTCAAAATCTGACACGACAGGTGGATTAACAAAAGGCTAAGCTGTGTTTTCATGAATCTAAATATTTTTAGTATTATTTATTGAATGTAGTGCTATGCTATTCAGCGGTTGTTGATGACACTTATCCCGTTAGTGGGATTGCAGCCATAACAAGTTAAACCATCCTTAATGACATCACAAAATAAGAGAGAGTAAACCTCGTAGAACGACACAGGACGAGACCCGTAATACACAATTCACAAAACACGCAGCACAGGCTGAGATAACGCATAGGTACTCACACGACCAACGGACATGGGAACAATAACCGACAGCCCAATGGGGAATCAAAGGGCACATTTATACAATTACAATCAGTGGGAATGGGTACCAGGTGTGCGTAATGACACAGCTCCAGAGGGATCCGGAGCTGCTGTAACCATACCAACGGTGATTCTATCCATTGTTTCAGAGTAGGAGTGACCCTTCCAGATTCTAAGGATTACTCTAGCTGCTGTAACCATACCAACAGTGATTCTATCCACTGTTTCAGAGTAGGAGTGGTCCTTCCAGATTCTAAGGATTACTCTAGCTGCTGTAACCATACCAACAGTGATTCTATCCACTGTTTCAGAGTAGGAGTGACCCTTCCAGATTCTAAGGATTACTCTAGCTGCTGTAACCATACCAACAGTGATTCTATCCACTGTTTCAGAGTAGGAGTGGTCCTTCCAGATTCTAAGGATTACTCTAGCTGCTGTAACCATACCAACAGTGATTCTATCCACTGTTTCAGAGTAGGAGTGACCCTTCCAGATTCTAAGGATTACTCTAGCTGCTGTAACCATACCAACAGTGATTCTATCCACTGTTTCAGAGTAGGAGTGGTCCTTCCAGGTTCTAAGGATTACTCTAGCTGCTGTAACCATACCAACAGTGATTCTATCCACTGTTTCAGAGTAGGAGTGACCCTTCCAGATTCTAAGGATTACTCTAGCTGCTGTAACCATACCAACAGTGATTCTATCCACTGTTTCAGAGTAGGAGTGACCCTTCCAGATTCTAAGGATTACTCTAGCTGCTGTAACCATACCAACAGTGATTCTATCCACTGTTTCAGAGTAGGAGTGACCCTTCCAGATTCTAAGGATTACTCTAGCTGCTGTAACCATACCAACGGTGATTCTATCCACTGTTTCAGAGTAGGAGTGGTCCTTCCAGATTCTAAGGATTACTCTAGCTGCTGTAACCATACCAACAGTGATTCTATCCACTGTTTCAGAGTAGGAGTGGTCCTTCCAGATTCTAAGGATTACTCTAGCTGCTGTAACCATACCAACAGTGATTCTATCCACTGTTTCAGAGTAGGAGTGACCCTTCCAGATTCTAAGGATTACTCTAGCTGCTGTAACCATACCAACAGTGATTCTATCCACTGTTTCAGAGTAGGAGTGACCCTTCCAGATTCTAAGGATTACTCTAGCTGCTGTAACCATACCAACAGTGATTCTATCCACTGTTTCAGAGTAGGAGTGACCCTTCCAGATTCTAAGGATTACTCTAGCTGCTGTAACCATACCAACAGTGATTATATCCACTGTTTCAGAGTAGGAGTGGTCCTTCCAGGTTCTAAGGATTACTCTAGCTGCTGTAACCATACCAACAGTGATTATATCCACTGTTTCAGAGTAGGAGAGGTCCTTCCAGATTCTAAGGATTACTCTAGCTGCTGTAACCATACCAACAGTGATTATATCCACTGTTTCAGAGTAGGAGTGACCCTTCCAGATTCTAAGGATTACTCTAGCTGCTGTAACCATACCAACAGTGATTCTATCCACTGTTTCAGAGTAGGAGTGACCCTTCCAGATTCTAAGGATTACTCTAGCTGCTGTAACCATACCAACAGTGATTATTCCCACTGTTTCAGAGTAGGAGTGACCCTTCCAGATTCTAAGGATTACTCTAGCTGCTGTAACCATACCAACGGTGATTCTGACCACTGTTTCAGAGTAGGAGTGACCCTTCCAGATTCTAAGGATTACTCTAGCTGCTGTAACCATACCAACGGTGATTCTGACCACTGTTTCAGAGTAGGAGTGACCCTTCCAGATTCTAAGGATTACTCTAGCTGCTGTAACCATACCAACGGTGATTCTGACCACTGTTTCAGAGTAGGAGTGACCCTTCCAGATTCTAAGGATTACTCTAGCTGCTGTAACCATACCAACGGTGATTCTGACCACTGTTTCAGAGTAGGAGTGACCCTTCCAGATTCTAAGGATTACTCTAGCTGCTGTAACCATACCAACAGTGATTCTATCCACTGTTTCAGAGTAGGAGTGACCCTTCCAGATTCTAAGGATTACTCTAGCTGCTGTAACCATACCAACGATGATCAGTGCAAATTCCTCATTTGTTTCATTAGGTTACTCTGTTCTATCGCCCAAGGGAAATATTCTAGTTCGAAACTGGAATTGTTAACTCCAACCATTCCTCTCGAATATTTCAAAACATCTTTCCAGGAAAGTTGCACTAATGAGCATTCCCATATCGCATGTAAAAATGTCCCAGTGTCTTTTTTGACATTTCCATCACAGAGAATTGTGGGTCAGCCCCATCTGAGGAAGCCCTGTTGGGGTCCAATAAAAACTATGTACTATCTTATATTGAGTGAGTTTCCCCCAGGCTTCCCTTATGTTCCTCCAATTTCACACTTAAAGTCAGTTTGCCATATTGTTCTGAGGTTTCTACAGTCTCTGCAGATGACTAAATATTGAGTATAAAATGGCTGCTTTATGTTTGGGTCGTTCCAAATACTCAGCTATTGGGTTCTTTCTTGGATTTTGGTGATAGCCGGTTAACAACATTCTCTCAATTGTAAATATTTCCAGGAATGTCCCTCATCTCCCACGTCAAATCTGAGTATGACATTAAAACATCTTCTTTGTACAGATCACTTATAATATTAATTTATTTCGGTAGCCATTGTTTCCAGGACACATACATATTTCCTTTCAGGAGCCTAGGATTATGCCACAATGATGAGTATCCTTGATTTAAATGTGAAATTCAACATTTCTTGTGTAATATTCTCCACACCTCCACACAAAATTGAGGTCCTTCCAGGTCCTTCCAGTTAACAGAACTCTCCCCTGTCAGACTGACAAAATATCAACAGAATATCAACAGACCTCTCCCCTGTTAGACAGAATATCAACAGACCGGCCTCCCGAGTGGCGCAGTGGTTAAGTGTTTTACCCAAAAGGCTCAGACTTTTCTGTTTCCATCTAGGCGGGCTGACACCTGTGTCTTACAGGACCATGGCTCCTGCGAACCTGCTCTCACTTGGGGCTAAAGCCAGGCATATGGTACTTTTCAGCCAGCATTTACATAACAATGGCTAACTGGGAACTTTAACACCTCACAACGCAGCTGTTTTGAATATGCAGAGGTTGTTGATTCTGCTCTTCACACAAGTCCTCACTGTTAGCGCTAGCTATGGAGACACAAGTCCTCACTGTCAGCGCTAGCTATGGAGACACAAGTCCTCACTGTCAGCGCTAGCTATGGAGACACAAGTCCTCACTGTCAGCGCTAGCTATGGAGACACAAGTCCTCACTGTCAGCGCTAGCTATGGAGACACAAGTCCTCACTGTCAGCGCTAGCTATGGAGACACAAGTCCTCACTGTTAGCGCTAGCTATGGAGACACAAGTCCTCACTGTTAGCGCTAGCAATGGAGACACAAGTTCCCTAGTATAACAAGGCTGTATACACTAGTGTAACACTGGTGTTATAGTTTGAAAAACAGCAATAGACAACACAAATAATTTGGAACATGCTAAATGAATCACTGTGTTTATTCTGCTAACTCTCCCCAGTCCAGGCTGCCAGGACCATAATGCCTCTGCAGGATGGCTGTGTGCCCAACGGCACACTATTCCCTATAGGTCCTGCTCAAAAGTAGTGCACTATATAGGGAATAGGGTGCCGTTTGGGATGAACTAGATGCCGTGCTGGAGAAAACAACCAGGAGTTTTGAACGTGTGGTCAGTAGAGCGTGGTGCTGCTCTACAGTAACTGTTAGCTAATAATTTCTCTTCTCAAATTCTCCTCCCAAATTCTACCTTGTCTGTCCTCCAAGTCAGGAGTCATAGCTGGAATCCCAAATGGCACCATGTTCCCTATATAGTGCACTATTTTTGCCCAGGGCCCTATAGGGAATAAGGTGCCATTTAGGAATTTGGTGAACCCCACACACCCTGTTGCAGAGCAGACTGAGACTGGAGATGATAACCCCTCAGACTGGCTCAGCTTAGTGTTAGCTGGAGATAACCCTCAGACTGGCTCAGCTTAGTGTTAGCTGGAGATGATAACCCCTCAGACTGGCTCAGCTTAGTGTTAGCTGGAGATAACCCTCAGACTGGCTCAGCTTAGTGTTAGCTGGGGATAACCCCTCAGACTGGCTCAGCTTAGTGTTAGCTGGAGATAACCCCTCAGACTGGCTCAGCTTAGTGTTAACTGGAGATAACCCTCAGACTGGCTCAGTTTAGTGTTAGCTGGAGATAACCCCTCAGACTGGCTCAGCTTAGTGTTAGCTGGAGATAACCCCTCAGACTGGCTCAGCTTAGTGTTAGCTGGAGATGATAACCCCTCAGACTGGCTCAGTTTAGTGTTAGCTGGAGATAACCCCTCAGACTGGCTCAGCTTAGTGTTAGCTGGAGATAACCCCTCAGACTGGCTCAGCTTAGTGTTAGCTGGAGATAACCACTCAGACTGGCTCAGCTTAGTGTTAGCTGGAGATAACCCCTCAGACTGGCTCAGTTTAGTGTTAGCTGGAGATAACCCCTCAGACTGGCTCAGCTTAGTGTTAGCTGGAGATAACCCTCAGACTGGCTCAGCTTAGTGTTAGCTGGAGATAACCCCTCAGACTGGCTCAGTTTAGTGTTAGCTGGAGATAACCCCTCAGACTGGCTCAGCTTAGTGTTAGCTGGAGATAACCCCTCAGACTGGCTCAGCTTAGTGTTAGCTGGAGATAACCCTCAGACTGGCTCAGCTTAGTGTTAACTGGAGATAACCCCTCAGACTGGCTCAGCTTAGTGTTAGCTGGAGATAACCCCTCAGACTGGCTCAGCTTAGTGTTAACTGGAGATAACCCTCAGACTGGCTCAGCTTAGTGTTAGCTGGAGATAACCCCTCAGACTGGCTCAGCTTAGTGTTAGCTGGAGATAACCCCTCAGACTGGCTCAGCTTAGTGTTAGCTGGAGATAACCCCTCAGACTGGCTCAGCTTAGTGTTAGCTGGAGATAACCCCTCAGACTGGCTCAGCTTAGTGTTAACTGGAGATAACCCTCAGACTGGCTCAGCTTAGTGTTAGCTGGAGATAACCCCTCAGACTGGCTCAGCTTAGTGTTAGCTGGAGATAACCCCTCAGACTGGCTCAGCTTAGTGTTAGCTGGAGATAACCCCTCAGACTGGCTCAGTTTAGTGTTAGCTGGAGATAACCCCTCAGACTGGCTCAGCTTAGTGTTAGCTGGAGATAACCCCTCAGACTGGCTCAGCTTAGTGTTAGCTGGAGATAACCCTCAGACTGGCTCAGCTTAGTGTTAACTGGAGATAACCCCTCAGACTGGCTCAGCTTAGTGTTAGCTGGAGATAACCCCTCAGACTGGCTCAGCTTAGTGTTAACTGGAGATAACCCTCAGACTGGCTCAGCTTAGTGTTAACTGGAGATAACCCCTCAGACTGGCTCAGCTTAGTGTTAGCTGGAGATAACCCCTCAGACTGGCTCAGCTTAGTGTTAGCTGGAGATAACCCCTCAGACTGGCTCAGCTTAGTGTTAGCTGGAGATAACCCCTCAGACTGGCTCAGCTTAGTGTTAACTGGAGATAACCCTCAGACTGGCTC
This sequence comes from Oncorhynchus mykiss, assembly GCF_013265735.2. Classification (NCBI taxonomy): domain Eukaryota; kingdom Metazoa; phylum Chordata; class Actinopteri; order Salmoniformes; family Salmonidae; genus Oncorhynchus; species Oncorhynchus mykiss. Next base: position 64,880,175 of record NC_048583.1, read on the forward strand.
AGCTTAGTGTTAGCTGGAGATAACCCCTCAGACTGGCTCAGCTTAGTGTTAGCTGGAGATAACCCCTCAGACTGGCTCAGCTTAGTGTTAGCTGGAGATAACCCCTCAGACTGGCTCAGCTTAGTGTTAGCTGGAGATAACCCCTCAGACTGGCTCAGTTTAGTGTTAGCTGGAGATAACCCCTCAGACTGGCTCAGCTTAGTGTTAGCTGGAGATAACCCCTCAGACTGGCTCAGCTTAGTGTTAGCTGGAGATAACCCCTCAGACTGGCTCAGCTTAGTGTTAGCTGGAGATAACCCCTCAGACTGGCTCAGCTTAGTGTTAGCTGGAGATAACCCCTCAGACTGGCTCAGCTTAGTGTTAGCTGGAGATAACCCCTCAGACTGGCTCAGCTTAGTGTTAACTGGAGATAACCCCTCAGACTGGCTCAGCTTAGTGTTAGCTGGAGATAACCCCTCAGACTGGCTCAGCTTAGTGTTAGCTGGAGATAACCCCTCAGACTGGCTCAGCTTAGTGTTAGCTGGAGATAACCCCTCAGACTGGCTCAGCTTAGTGTTAGCTGGAGATAACCCCTCAGACTGGCTCAGCTTAGTGTTAGCTGGAGATAACCCTCAGACTGGCTCAGCTTAGTGTTTGCTGGAGATAACCCCTCAGACTGGCTCAGTTTAGTGTTAGCTGGAGATGATAACCCCTCAGACTGGCTCAGTTTAGTGTTAGCTGGAGATAACCCCTCAGACTGGCTCAGCTTAGTGTTAACTGGAGATAACCCTCAGACTGGCTCAGCTTAGTGTTAGCTGGAGATAACCCCTCAGACTGGCTCAGCTTAGTGTTAGCTGGAGATAACCCCTCAGACTGGCTCAGTTTAGTGTTAGCTGGAGATAACCCCTCAGACTGGCTCAGCTTAGTGTTAGCTGGAGATAACCCCTCAGACTGGCTCAGCTTAGTGTTAGCTGGAGATAACCCCTCAGACTGGCTCAGCTTAGTGTTAGCTGGAGATAACCCCTCAGACTGGCTCAGCTTAGTGTTAGCTGGAGATAACCCCTCAGACTGGCTCAGCTTAGTGTTAGCTGGAGATAACCCCTCAGACTGGCTCAGCTTAGTGTTAGCTGGAGATAACCCCCCAGACTGGCTCAGCTTAGTGTTAGCTGGAGATAACCCCTCAGACTGGCTCAGCTTAGTGTTAGCTGGAGATGATAACCCCTCAGACTGGCTCAGCTTAGTGTTAGCTGGAGATGATAACCCCTCAGACTGGCTCAGCTTAGTGTTAGCTGGAGATGATAACCCCTCAGACTGGCTCAGTTTAGTGTTAGCTGGAGATGATAACCCCTCAGACTGGCTCAGTTTAGTGTTAGACATTTTATGAATTGTTGGAGACTTGTTCCAACTGTACAGACTTTGGTCAATCAGAGGTTATTGTCACTGGTGATTCGAATACAGATTTGCTCTAAAAAGGGCCATGCTACTTTTAAAGCTCTTAAGAATTTTTGTAAATCGGTTTGTTTTATACCAGCTGATTAATGAGCCCACCAGGGTCTGTCCATCTACCCAAACCAACATTGACCTTTGTGTTGGTGTCAGATTAAAGATATCAAAAACAGTGGAGTTGTAACCTATGGGCTCAGTGATCATTCCATCATTTTCTGTATTAAGGAAGGTTCTGAAAACCGTTTTTAATTGTTATAACTTCATAAAAATTAGGGCTATGAAGAAGAATTATAATGCAGATATTTTTGTTAATTATTTGAGCAAATTGGACTGGTCTGCTGTATTGAAATGCAATGAGGTGGAGAATGCCTGGGGCCATTTTAAAATCATTCTTTTTTTTACATGCTGTAGATAAGCAGGCTCCAGTAATACAGGTTAAGCAAAGAACTGAACCACGGATAAATTATAACATTTTAAAGGCAATTAAGAGTAGAAACGAACCCTTTCTGGAGTTTAGAAAATCCAGGGCAGATGATATACTTATAGACTATAAGAAGTTGAGAAATGAGGTCAACAGGATGATACAGAAGGCCAAGAAAGATGATTTCAATGACAAAACAGTTGAACATAGGAACGATCCGAGTAAATTATCTAAGTGTCTGATGCTGTTAGGTAACAGTGACAGATTAAAGACCAAAGCTCTCAGTCTCAGTTTGGACATTGGAGGAAAGGTTACATCAGACAAAACCATGGTTACAGGCAGTCTGAATAGCTAATTTTACAACTATAGCTAATTCATTAGTTAGCAAGTTACCATGTCAATCAGGTTGCTATTGGGGAGAGTCGTGTCTAGCAGTTTCACTCAACAGCAGGAGATTCAAGTAGATGGTTTTTCATTTGAAAAGGTGTCTGAATCAACTGTGCTAGAGAGGCTGAAAGAACTTGACTGTTCCATAGCAACTGGCCTTGACAACATTCCTGACACACAACAAAAAAAAACAGAGAAAAAACAGAGTCCTGTTCGGGTTCAAAGTGAAACTGAGGAAATCCCCAGGTTTTAAGGTGGTCGTAGGTGACAAAGTAGTCACAGCAAAGGACTCTGTTAAGTATCTTGGATGTGTGCCAGATAATCATCTGACAGGGGAGAGCACGGCACAAAACGTGATTTCCAAAGTGAACCATAAAATTACGTTTCTGGCTAGAACCTCCAAATATCTGGATAAGAATGCAATGGGGACATTGTCAGGGGGCTCTTTGTTCAGTGCCACTTGAACTATGCATGCTCGTCCTGGTACAATATTGGCCCCAAGATAATACAACATCAACTGCAGGTATCTCAGAATAAATTAGTCAGGTTTATTCTTAAACTTACAGCACCTACGCATCTTGACGATTCCCCCTTTCCCTCTCTCCTCTTCCCCATTCCCTCTCTCCTCTTCCCTCTTCAAAAGGACCACAATGGAAATAAGTTGTTAAGATTTATCGTGTTATCCTTGATGATCTTCTGAAATTGTATGTGGAGGCGTCACCGGCTGGAGGGCCCTTACATATAGTTTTGACAAATTGTCAAATAAATTCAATCAAAGAACAAATTCTTATTTACAATAGAGAGCCTATTTATGGTGCTTATTGGTTTGACATTTAAAAAAAATGTATTTTTAAAACCTGTGCCTCGTTTGATGGTCGACCCTGTTATGTGAACTGAACCCTCGTTTGATGGTCGACCCTGTTATGTGAACTGAACCCTCGTTTGATGGTCGACCCCGTTATGTGAACTGAACCCTCGTTTGATGGTCGACCCTGTTATGTGAACTGAACCCTCGTTTGATGGTCGACCCCGTTATGTGAACTGAACCCTCGTTTGATGGTCGACCCCGTTATGTGAACTGAACCCTCGTTTGATGGTCGACCCTGTTATGTGAACTGAACCCTCGTTTGATGGTCGACCCTGTTATGTGAACTGAACCCTCGTTTGATGGTCGACCCCGTTATGTGAACTGAACCCTCATTTGATGGTCGACCCTGTTATGTGAACTGAACCCTCGTTTGATGGTCGACCCCGTTATGTGAACTGAACCCTCTTTTGATGGTCGACCCTGTTATGTGAACTGAACCCTCGTTTGATGGTCGACCCTGTTATGTGAACTGAACCCTCGTTTTAATATGGTGAAAATATTCCTTTTTAAATAGTTTTTTTTCTAAAAGAAACATTGACCATCTAATAGTCAAATTATCATCTAAAAGCAGGTGAGCTGATTCTATTTGGTTTTTGTTAATCTTTCTGGTGTTTTGTGGTGGAAAACGGAGCTGGTCGAATATAACACGCCAACCCTTTTACCCAGATAAGACAGGCTAGAGATTTTTCTACAATACCATTTTTTGTTTGAATCTTGCATTCAATGGCCCCTCCCTGTTGTACATCACAAGCTTCCACTGCCTGTCACAAGGGGATTCATGACTGATTAAGCTTCCACAAGGGGATTCATGACTGATTAAGCTTCCACAAGGGGATTCATGACTGATTAAGCTTCCACAAGGGGATTCATGACTGATTAAGCTTCCACAAGGGGATTCATGACTGATTAAGCTTCCACAAGGGGATTCATGACTGATTAAGCTTCCACAAGGGGATTCATGACGGATTAAGCTTCCACAAGGGGATTCATGATGGATTAAGCTTCCACTGCCTCTGTCACAAGGGGATTCATGACTGATTAAGCTTCCACAAGGGGATTCATGACGGATTAAGCTTCCACTGCCACAAGGGGATTCATGACTGATTAAGCTTCCACAAGGGGATTCATGACTGATTAAGCTTCCACAAGGGGATTCATGACTGATTAAGCTTCCACAAGGGGATTCATGACTGATTAAGCTTCCACTGCCTCTGTCACAAGGGGATTCATGACTGATTAAGCTTCCACAAGGGGATTCATGACGGATTAAGCTGCCACAAGGGGATTCATGACTGATTAAGCTGCCACAAGGGGATTCATGACTGATTACGCTTCCACAAGGGGATTCATGACTGATTAAGCTGCCACAAGGGGATTCATGACTGATTAAGCTTCCACAAGGGGATTCATGACTGATTAAGCTTCCACAAGGAGATTCATGACTGATTAAGCTGCCACAAGGGGATTCATAACTGATTAAGCTGCCACAAGGGGATTCATGACTGATTAAGCTTCCACAAGGGGATTCATGACTGATTAAGCTGCCACAAGGGGATTCATGACGGATTAATCTTCCACTGCCTCTGTCACAAGGGGATTCATGACTGATTAAGCTTCCACAAGGGGATTCATGACTGATTAAGCTTCCACAAGGGGATTCATGACTGATTAAGCTGCCACAAGGGGATTCATGACTGATTAAGCTGCCATAAGGGGATTCATGACTGATTAAGCTTCCACAAGGGGATTCATGACTGATTAAGCTTCCACAAGGGGATTCATGACTGATTAAGCTTCCACAAGGGGATTCATGACTGATTA
>NC_048583.1:64890096-64952596 GCF_013265735.2 Oncorhynchus mykiss
CACAAACAAACAAACAAACAAACAAACAAACAAACAAACGCACACACACGTCAGGTGGGTAGAAACGACACACAAGCACAACGTCCACCCATAGGAACTCTTGATGACCTGGTCAAATAGTTTCCTCAGCCTTACAAACACACACACACCCCCAGCACACACACACACACACACCACCAGCACACACACACACACACCCAGCACACACACCCAGCACACACACACACACACACCCAGCTCTCACACACACACACCCAGCTCTCACACACACACCCCCAGCTCTCTCACACACACCACCAGCTCTCTCACACACACCACCAGCTCACACACACACACACACCACCAGCTCACACACACACACCACCAGCTCACACACACACACCCCCAGCTCTCTCACACACACCACCAGCTCACACACACACACACACACCCAGCTCTCACACACACACACCCCCAGCTCTCACACACACACCCCAAGCTCTCACACACACACCCCCAGCTCACACACACACCCCCCCCCCCCCCCCAGCTCTCACACCCCCAGCTCTCTCACACACACCCCCAGCTCTCACACACACACCCCCAGCTCTCACACACACACCCCCAGCTCTCACACACACACCCCCAGCTCTCACACACACACCCCCAGCTCTCACCCCCCCCCCCCCCCCAGCTCTCACCCCCCCCCCCCCCCCAGCTCTCACCCCCCCCCCCCCCCAGCTCACCCGTAGGAACTCGGCCTGCAGCAGACTCTTGAGGACCTGGTCAAAGCGTTTCCTCTGGGCCTTCTCCTCCAGAACACTCTCCAGGAACACACGGATCTCTCTGATCTGAGTGTTGGCTGGCAGCAGGTTGATGGCCTGGTGGGGAGCAGAGACAGAGATGGTAGAAACAGTGATGTTAATCAGGGGCAAAAATGACTGTGTAAAATTAATTATACAAATACTGAGCTGCCTGTATTCGGGGACGGCAGGTAGCCTAGTGGTTAGAGTGTAGAGGCGGCAGGTAGCCTAGTGGTTAGAGTGTAGAGGCGGCAGGTAGCCTAGTGGTTAGAGTGTAGAGGTTAGTGGTTAGTAGCCTAGTGGTTAGAGTGTAGAGGCGGCAGGTAGCCTATTGGTTAGAGTGTAGAGGTGGCAGGTAACCTAGTGGTTAGAGTGTAGAGGAGGCAGGCAGCCTAGTGGTTAGAGTGTAGAGGTGGCAGGTAACCTAGTGGTTAGAGTGTAGAGGAGGCAGGCAGCCTAGTGGTTAGAGGCGGCAGGTAACCTAGTGGTTAGAGTGTAGAGGTGGCAGGTAACCTAGTGGTTAGAGTGTAGAGGAGGCAGGTAGCCTAGTGGTTAGAGGCGGCAGGTAACCTAGTGGTTAGAGTGTAGAGGTGGCAGGTAGCCTAGTGGTTAGAGGAGGCAGGTAACCTAGTGGTTAGAGTGTAGAGGTGGCAGGTAGCCTAGTGGTTAGAGGAGGCAGGTAACCTAGTGGTTAGAGTGTAGAGGTGGCAGGTAGCCTAGTGGTTAGAGGAGGCAGGTAACCTAGTGGTTAGAGTGTAGAGGTGGCAGGTAGCCTAGTGGTTAGAGGAGGCAGGCAGGTAACCTAGTGGTTAGAGTGTAGAGTGTAACCAAAAGGTTGCTAGATCGAATCCCCGAGCTGACAAGGTGACTGTTGTCCTGCCCCTGAACAAGGCAGTTAACCCACTGTTCCTAGGCCGTCATTGTAAATAAGAACTTGTTCTTAACTGACTTGCCTAGTTAAATAAAGGTAAAAAAAAATATATATAATAATATATTGTTGCTCAAAATAAGAAAGAACTTTTTTTTCTCTCAAAAAAAGTAGACAACTATTGACAACTCAATTATCGACAACTATTTCTGAGCTTTTTCTAAAACGTTTCATGAGCTGGAGAACACATTGTGGGAACCTTCCATATGCTTCATATCCTCCTCCTGCGTTTATGGACCTTCCTCTTCAATTCAAACCACATGTTTTCATTGGGGTAAAAAAAACGGTGATTTTGTGGCCAATTAACAGTTTCTTCGGGGATTTTCATGTGTGCTTGGGGTTATTGTCTTGGTGGAAGATCCACTTGGGGACAAGTTTCATTCTCCTGGCCACCAGGGTTTTTGGGTAAACATGTCCTGGTACTGGGTAAAGTACATGATGCCGTCGACCTTAATAAGAGCCCCAAGACCTGTGGAAGCTAAATAGCCCCATAACATCAAAGATCTACCAGCGTAATTTACAGTAGGTAATGGGGTAATTTTCTGCTGATGCATTTCGACACCAAACCAACCACTGCTTGGGATTATTGTACGGAGCCATACCAAGATGGCGCCGACAGAGATGGTCGCTTCGCTTCGAGTCCTTAGGAAACTTTGCAGTATTTTGTTTTTTTAATGTATTATTACATTGTTACCCCAGGAAATCTGTAGTCTTATTACATGCAACCAGGAAGAACTATTGGATATAAGAGCAACGTCAACTTACCAACATTACAACCAGGAAGAACTATTGGATATAAGAGAAATTTACCAACATTACAACCAGGAATACGACTTTCCAGAAGCGGATCCTCTGTTTGGACCACCACCCAGGACAATGGATCAGATCCTCTGTTTGGACCACCACCCAGGACAATGGATCAGATCCTCTGTTAGGACCACCACCCAGGACAATGGATCTGATCCTCTGTTAGGACCACCACCCAGGACAATGGATCAGATCCTCTGTTAGGACCACCACCCAGGACAATGGATCAGATCCTCTGTTTGGACCACCACCCAGGACAATGGATCAGATCCTCTGTTTGGACCACCACCCAGGACAATGGATCAGATCCTCTGTTTGGACCACCACCCAGGACAATGGATCAGATCCTCTGTTAGGACCACCACCCAGGACAATGGATCAGATCCTCTGTTTGGACCACCACCCAGGACAATGGATCAGATCCTCTGTTTGGACCACCACCCAGGACAATGGATCAGATCCTCTGTTAGGACCACCACCCAGGACAATGGATCAGATCCTCTGTTTGGACCACCACCCAGGACAATGGATCAGATCCTCTGTTTGGACCACCACCCAGGACAATGGATCAGATCCTCTGTTTGGACCACCACCCAGGACAATGGATCAGATCCTCTGTTTGGACCACCACCCAGGACAATGGATCAGATCCTCTGTTAGGACCACCACCCAGGACAATGGATCAGATCCTCTGTTTGGACCACCACCCAGGACAATGGATCAGATGCTCTGTTTGGACCACCACCCAGGACAATGGATCAGATCCTCTGTTAGGACCACCACCCTGGACAATGGATCAGATCCTCTGTTTGGACCACCACCCAGGACAATGGATCAGATCCTCTGTTTGGACCACCACCCAGGACAATGGATCAGATCCTCTGTTTGGACCACCACCCAGGACAATGGATCAGATCCTCTGTTTGGACCACCACCCAGGACAATGGACCAGATCCTCTGTTAGGACCACCACCCAGGACAATGGATCTGATCCTCTGTTTGGACCACCACCCAGGACAATGGATCAGATCCTCTGTTAGGACCACCACCCAGGACAATGGATCAGATCCTCTGTTAGGACCACCACCCAGGACAATGGATCTGATCCTCTGTTAAGACCACCACCCAGGACAATGGATCAGATCCTCTGTTAGGACCACCACCCAGGACAATGGATCTGATCCTCTGTTTGGACCACCACCCAGGACAATGGATCAGATCCTCTGTTTGGACCACCACCCAGGACAATGGATCAGATCCTCTGTTTGGACCACCACCCAGGACAATGGATCAGATCCTCTGTTTGGACCACCACCCAGGACAATGGATCTGATCCTCTGTTTGGACCACCACCCAGGACAATGGATCAGATCCTCTGTTTGGACCACCACCCAGGACAATGGATCTAATCCAAGAAGCCAACCCAAAATAACGGAGCCGCAGAAGGGGCAGACGGAACGTCCTTCTGGTCCGTAGACGTGCACATCACCCACCGCTCCCGAGTATACTACTCGCCAATGTCCCATCTTTCGACAACAAGGTAGAAGAAATTCAAGCAAGGGTGGCCTTCCAGAGAGACATCAGAGATTGTAACATCCTCTATTTCACGGAAACATGGCTCTCGGGATATGTTGTCGGAATCAGTTCAGCCACCGGGCTTCTCCATGCGTCGCACCGACAGAGATAAACACCTCTCTGGGAAGAAGAAGGGTGGGGGTGTATGCTTCATGATTAACGACTCATGGTGTAATCATAACATTTAGGAACTCAAGTCCTTCTGATCACACGACCTAGAATTCCTCACAATCAAATGCCGGCCATATTACCTCCCAAGAGAATTCTCATCAGTTATCATCACAGCTGTGTACATTCCCCCTCAAGCAGACACCAAGACGGCCCTCAGGAAACTTCACTGGACGCAAACTGGAACCATACATCCTGAGGATGCATTTATTGTATTTTAACAAAGCAAATTTGAGAACAAGGCTACCTAAATTCTATCAGCATATTGATCGTCGTACACACAGGGGTAAGGCACTCGACCACGGCTACTCTAACTTCCGCAATGCATACAAAGCCCTCACCTGCCCTCCCTTCGGGAAAATCCGACCACGACGTCATCTTGTTCCTACCGTCTTATAGGCAGAAACTCAAACAGGATTTAACAGTGACTACAACCATTCAACGCTGGTCGGACCAATTGGAATCCACGCTTCAAGATTGTTTTGATCACACGGACTGGGATATGTTCCTATCAGCCTCAGAGAATAACATCGACCTATACGCTGACTCGGTGAGTGAGTTTATAAGGAAGTGCATTGGAGATGATGTACCTACAGTGACTATTAAAACATACCCTAACCAGAAACCGTGGATGGATGGCGGCATTCGCTCAAAACTGAAAGCGCGAACCACCGCATTTAACCATGGAAACAGGTCTGGGAATATGGCTGAACATAAACAGTGTAGTTATTCCCTCCGCAAGGCAATCAAACAAGCGAAATGCCGGTACAGGGACAAAGTGGAGTTGCAATTCAACAGCTCAGACACGAGACGTATGTGTTTACTGTAGGAGATACTGTATGTGTTTACTGTAGGAGATACCGTATGTGTTTACTGTAGGAGATACCGTATGTGTTTACTGTAGGAGATACCGTATGTGTTTACTGTAGGAGATACCGTATGTGTTTACTGTAGGAGATACCGTATGTGTTTACTGTAGGAGATACCGTATGTGTTTACTGTAGGAGATACCGTATGTGTTTACTGTAGGAGATACCGTATGTGTTTACTGTAGGAGATACCGTATGTGTTTACTGTAGGAGATACCGTATGTGTTTACTGTAGGAGATACCGTATGTGTTTACTGTAGGAGATACCGTATGTGTTTACTGTAGGAGATACCGTATGTGTTTACTGTAGGAGATACCATATGTGTTTACTGTAGGAGATACCGTATGTGTTTACTGTAGGAGATACCGTATGTGTTTACTGTAGGAGATACCGTATGTGTTTACTGTAGGAGATACCGTATGTGTTTACTGTAGGAGATACCGTATGTGTTTACTGTAGGAGATACCGTATGTGTTTACTGTAGGAGATACCGTATGTGTTTACTGTAGGAGATACCATATGTGTTTACTGTAGGAGATACCGTATGTGTTTACTGTAGGAGATACCGTATGTGTTTACTGTAGGAGATACCGTATGTGTTTACTGTAGGAGATACCGTATGTGTTTACTGTAGGAGATACCGTATGTGTTTACTGTAGGAGATACAGTATGTGTTTACTGTAGGAGATACCATATGTGTTTACTGTAGGAGATACCGTATGTGTTTACTGTAGGAGATACCGTATGTGTTTACTGTAGGAGATACAGTATGTGTTTACTGTAGGAGATACTGAATTTGTTTCTTTTTATGTGCCCTTTTTATGTGCCCTTCCTCTCCCCCTCTCTTGGCAAGACAGGCTCTTGGCAAGACACTTACTGGGTGGTGGGTGGACCACCACCCAGTAAGGGAGAGGAGAACCACATTAAAACCCAGTAAGGGAGAGGAGAACCACATTAAAACCCAGTAAGGGAGAGGAGAACCACATTAAAACCCAGTAAAGGAGAGGAGAACCCATTAAAACCCAGTAAGGGAGAGGAGAGAGGAGAACCACATTAAAACCCAGTAAGGGAGAGGAGAGAGCAGAACCACATTAAAACCCAGTAATGAGAACAGTAGCAGAATGTCAGCCAAAATCCATCTCCTTCCATGTTCGGTAGTGAGTGGAAACATCCAGCGAAATATGTCTCCTTGTTCTTATCTGTGTTGGAGGTATTCAGAGTGCTGTGGTGCAGTCTACCTTAGTGGTATTCAGAGTGCTGTGGTGCAGTCTACCTTAGTGGTATTCAGAGTGCTGCGGTACAGTCTACCTTAGTGGTATTCAGAGTGCTGTGGTTCAGTCTACCTTAGTGGTATTCAGAGTGCTGTGCTGTGGTTCAGTCTACCTTAGTTAATTCAGAGTGCTGTACTGTGGTGCAGTCTACCTTAGTGGTATTCAGAGTGCTGTGGTGCAGTCTACCTTAGTGGTATTCAGAGTGCTGTGGTGCAGTCTACCTTAGTGGTATTCAGAGTGCTGTGGTTCAGTCTACCTTAGTGGTATTCAGAGTGCTGTGGTGCAGTCTACCTTAGTGGTATTCAGAGTGCTGTGGTGCAGTCTACCTTAGTGGTATTCAGCGTGCTGTGGTTCAGTCTACCTTAGTGGTATTCAGAGTGCTGTGGTTCAGTCTACCTTAGTGGTATTCAGAGTGCTGTGGTGCAGTCTACCTTAGTGGTATTCAGAGTGCTGTGGTTCAGTCTACCTTAGTGGTATTCAGAGTGCTGTGGTTCAGTCTACCTTAGTGGTATTCAGAGTGCTGTGGTGCAGTCTACCTTAGTGGTATTCAGAGTGCTGTGGTGCAGTCTACCTTAGTGGTATTCAGCGTGCTGTGGTTCAGTCTACCTTAGTGGTATTCAGAGTGCTGTGGTGCAGTCTACCTTAGTGGTATTCAGAGTGCTGTGGTTCAGTCTACCTTAGTGGTATTCAGAGTGCTGTGGTTCAGTCTACCTTAGTGGTATTCAGCGTGCTGTGGTGCAGTCTACCTTAGTGGTATTCAGAGTGCTGCGGTACAGTCTACCTTAGTGGTATTCAGAGTGCTGTGGTACAGTCTACCTTAGTGGTATTCAGAGTGATGTGGTTCAGTCTACCTTAGTGGTATTCAGAGTGCTGTGGTGCAGTCTACCTTAGTGGTTATCAGCGTGCTGTGCTGTGGTGCAGTCTACCTTAGTGGTATTCAGCGTGCTGTGCTGTGGTGCAGTCTACCTTAGTGGTATTCAGCGTGCTGTGCTGTCGTGCAGTCTACCTTAGTGGTATTCAGCGTGCTGTGCTGTGGTGCAGTCTACCTTAGTGGTATTCAGAGTGCTGTGCTGTGGTTCAGTCTACCTTAGTGGTATTCAGAGTGCTGTGGTACAGTCTACCTTAGTGGTATTCAGCGTGCTGTGCTGTGGTTCAGTCTACCTTAGTGGTATTCAGAGTGCTGTGGTGCAGTCTACCTTAGTGGTATTCAGAGTGCTGTGGTGCAGTCTACCTTAGTGGTATTCAGAGTGCTGTGCTATAGTCTACCTTAGCGGTATTCAGAGTGCTGTGGTGCAGTCTACCTTAGTGGTATTCAGAGTGCTGTGGTGCAGTCTACCTTAGTGGTATTCAGAGTGCTGTGGTGCAGTCTACCTTAGTGGTATTCAGCGTGCTGTGGTGCAGTCTACCTTAGTGGTATTCAGCGTGCTGTGGTCCAGTCTACCTTAGTGGTATTCCGAGTGCTGTGGTTCAGTCTACCTTAGTGGTATTCAGAGGGCTGTGGTGCAGTCTACCTTAGTGGTATTCAGCGTGCTGTGGTGCAGTCTACCTTAGTGGTATTCAGAGTGCTGTGGTTCAGTCTACCTTAGTGGTATTCAGAGTGCTGTGGTTCAGTCTACCTTAGTGGTATTCAGCGTGCTGTGGTGCAGTCTACCTTAGTGGTATTCAGAGTGCTGTGGTTCAGTCTACCTTAGTGGTATTCAGAGTGCTGTGGTGCAGTCTACCTTAGTGGTATTCAGAGTGCTGTGGTGCAGTCTACCTTAGTGGTATTCAGAGTGCTGTGGTGCAGTCTACCTTAGTGGTATTCAGAGTGCTGTGGTTCAGTCTACCTTAGTGGTATTCAGCGTGCTGTGGTTCAGCCTACCTTAGCGGTATTCAGCTTGCTGTGGTGCAGCTCCAGCACGTGTAGAGCAGCCTTTAGATTGGCCTGTGGCTCCGACAGCTCCATTTTGATTGGTCCAAGGCAGTGGACATCAGGAGGGGACAAATACATGCGCAGCAGAGACAGGTACACCTGTATAACAACATGGGGTTAAGAGACAGGTACACCTGTATAACAACATGACAACAACATTGGGTTAAGAGACAGGTACACCTGTATAACAACATGACAACAACATGGGGTTAAGAGACAGGTACACCTGTATAACAACATGGGGTTAAGAGACAGGTACACCTGTATAACAACAACATGGGGTTAAGAGACAGGTACACCTGTATAACAACATGACAACAACATGGGGTTAAGAGACAGGTACACCTGTATAACAACATGGGGTTAAGAGACAGGTACACCTGTATAACAACAACATGGGGTTAAGAGACAGGTACACCTGTATAACAACATGGGGTTAAGAGACAGGTACACCTGTATAACAACATGACAACAACATGGGATTAAGAGACAGGTACACCTGTATAACAACATGGGGTTAAGAGACAGGTACACCTGTATAACAACATGGGGTTAAGAGACAGGTACACCTGTATAACAACAACATGGGGTTAAGAGACAGGTACACCTGTATAACAACAACATGGGGTTAAGAGACAGGTACACCTGTATAACAACAACATGGGGTTAAGAGACAGGTACACCTGTATAACAACATGACAACAACATGGGATTAAGAGACAGGTACACCTGTATAACAACATGGGGTTAAGAGACAGGTACACCTGTATAACAACATGACAACAACATGGGATTAAGAGACAGGTACACCTGTATAACAACATGGGGTTAAGAGACAGGTACACCTGTATAACAACATGGGGTTAAGAGACAGGTACACCTGTATAACAACAACATGGGGTTAAGAGACAGGTACACCTGTATAACAACATGGGGTTAAGAGACAGGTACACCTGTATAACAACATGACAACAACATGGGATTAAGAGACAGGTACACCTGTATAACAACATGGGGTTAAGAGACAGGTACACCTGTATAACAACATGGGGTTAAGAGACAGGTACACCTGTATAACAACAACATGGGGTTAAGAGACAGGTACACCTGTATAACAACATGGGGTTAAGAGACAGGTACACCTGTATAACAACATGACAACAACATGGGATTAAGAGACAGGTACACCTGTATAACAACATGGGGTTAAGAGACAGGTACACCTGTATAACAACATGACAACAACATGGGATTAAGAGACAGGTACACCTGTATAACAACATGGGGTTAAGAGACAGGTACACCTGTATAACAACATGGGGTTAAGAGACAGGTACACCTGTATAACAACAACATGGGGTTAAGAGACAGGTACACCTGTATAACAACATGGGGTTAAGAGACAGGTACACCTGTATAACAACATGACAACAACATGGGATTAAGAGACAGGTACACCTGTATAACAACATGGGGTTAAGAGACAGGTACACCTGTATAACAACATGGGGTTAAGAGACAGGTACACCTGTATAACAACAACATGGGGTTAAGAGACAGGTACACCTGTATAACAACAACATGGGGTTAAGAGACAGGTACACCTGTATAACAACATGACAACAACATTGGGTTAAGAGACAGGTACACCTGTATAACAACATGACAACAACATGGGGTTAAGAGACAGGTACACCTGTATAACAACATGGGGTTAAGAGACAGGTACACCTGTATAACAACATGGGGTTAAGAGACAGGTACACCTGTATAACAACATGACAACAACATGGGATTAAGAGACAGGTACACCTGTATAACAACAACATGGGGTTAAGAGACAGGTACACCTGTATAACAACATGACAACAACATGGGGTTAAGAGACAGGTACACCTGTATAACAACAACATGGGGTTAAGAGACAGGTACACCTGTATAACAACATGGGGTTAAGAGACAGGTACACCTGTATAACAACATGGGGTTAAGAGACAGGTACACCTGTATAACAACAACATGGGGTTAAGAGACAGGTACACCTGTATAACAACAACATGGGGTTAAGAGACAGGTACACCTGTATAACAACATGACAACAACATTGGGTTAAGAGACAGGTACACCTGTATAACAACATGGGGTTAAGAGACAGGTACACCTGTATAACAACATGGGGTTAAGAGACAGGTACACCTGTATAACAACATGGGGTTAAGAGACAGGTACACCTGTATAACAACAACATGGGGTTAAGAGACAGGTACACCTGTATAACAACAACATGGGGTTAAGAGACAGGTACACCTGTATAACAACATGACAACAACATGGGGTTAAGAGACAGGTACACCTGTATAACAACATGGGGTTAAGAGACAGGTACACCTGTATAACAACATGGGGTTAAGAGACAGGTACACCTGTATAACAACAACATGGGGTTAAGAGACAGGTACACCTGTATAACAACATGGGGTTAAGAGACAGGTACACCTGTATAACAACATGGGGTTAAGAGACAGGTACACCTGTATAACAACAACATGGGGTTAAGAGACAGGTACACCTGTATAACAACATGGGGTTAAGAGACAGGTACACCTGTATAACAACATGACAACAACATGGGGTTAAGAGACAGGTACACCTGTATAACAACATGGGGTTAAGAGACAGGTACACCTGTATAACAACAACATGGGGTTAAGAGACAGGTACACCTGTATAACAACATGGGGTTAAGAGACAGGTACACCTGTATAACAACAACATGGGGTTAAGAGACAGGTACACCTGTATAACAACAACATGGGGTTAAGAGACAGGTACACCTGCACCAGAATAACACTGTATTACCAGAGGTAATAGAGGTTTACCATAGAGTTAAATGTACAGCTAGTAAGTATCACAGTACAAGTCCAACACGTGTCAATCAGAGGGAGATACTCACATCTTTGTTTCTGTCTGTGTCTTTGTCATAATGCCGGTGACAGTACCTGAAGGGAGAGAAACACAAAATGGCACTATTATAACTGACAATAACATCAGCAAAGACACCGCCTGGAGAGAAATCATAATGTAGATAGTTTAAAAACATCCTACGTTTCTTACTTGGAAATAGTTTTGTTTGAATCAGCATGTTATTGTTGATGGCTGGTGGGTTGTTTGAGTGGGAGGCTGCCGTCCCAGTAACTCATCCATAGGGTGGTCAACGGGCTGCCGTCCCAGTAACTCATCCATAGGGTGGTCAACAGGCTGCCGTCCCACTAACTCATCCATAGGGTGGTCAACGGGCTGCCGTCCCAGTAACTCATCCATAGGGTGGTCAACAGGCTGCCGTCCCACTAACTCATCCATAGGGTGGTCAACGGGCTGCCGTCCCACTAACTCATCCATAGGGTGGTCAACAGGCTGCCGTCCCACTAACTCATCTATAGGGTGGTCAACCGGCTGCCGTCCCACTAACTCATCCATAGGGTGGTCGACAGGCTGCCGTCCCACTAACTCATCCATAGGGTGGTTGACAGGCCGCCGTCCCACTAACTCATCCATAGGGTGGTCAACAGGCTGCCGTCCCACTAACTCATCCATAGGGTGGTCAACAGGCTGCCGTCCCACTAACTCATCCATAGGATGGTCAACAGGCTGCCGTCCCACTAACTCATCCATAGGATGGTCAACAGGCTGCCGTCCCACTAACTCATCCATAGGATGGTCAACAGGCTGCCGTCTCACTAACTCATCCATAGGATGGTCAACAGGCTGCCGTCCCACTAACTCATCCATAGGGTGGTCAACGGGCTGCCGTCCCAGTAACTCATCCATAGGGTGGTCAACAGGCTGCCGTCCCACTAACTCATCCATAGGGTGGTCAACGGGCTGCCGTCCCACTAACTCATCCATAGGGTGGTCAACGGGCTGCCGTCCCACTAACTCATCCATAGGGTGGTCAACAGGCTGCCGTCCCACTAACTCATCTATAGGGTGGTTGACAGGCTGCCGTCCCACTAACTCATCCATAGGGTGGTCAACCGGCTGCCGTCCCACTAACTCATCCATAGGGTGGTCGACAGGCTGCCGTCCCACTAACTCATCCATAGGGTGGTCAACGGGCTGCCGTCCCACTAACTCATCCATAGGGTGGTCAACGGGCTGCCGTCCCACTAACTCATCCATAGGATGGTCAACAGGCCGCCGTCCCACTAACTCATCCATAGGGTGGTCAACAGGCCGCCGTCCCACTAACTCATCCATAGGGTGGTCGACAGGCCGCCGTCCCACTAACTCATCCATAGGGTGATCACCTGGCCGCCGTCCCACTAACTCATCCATAGGGTGGTCAACAGGCTGCCGTCCCACTAACTCATCCATAGGGTGGTCAACGGGCCGCCGTCCCACTAACTCATCCATAGGGTGGTCGACAGGCTGCCGTCCCACTAACTCATCCATAGGGTGGTCAACAGGCTGCCGTCCCACTAACTCATCCATAGGATGGTCGACAGGCCGCCGTCCCACTAACTCATCCATAGGGTGGTCAACAGGCTGCCGTCCCACTAACTCATCCATAGGGTGGTTGACAGGCCGCCGTCCCACTAACTCATCCATAGGGTGGTCAACGGGCCGCCGTCCCACTAACTCATCCATAGGGTGGTCAACGGGCCGCCGTGCCACTAACTCATCCATAGGGTGGTCGACAGGCCGCCGTGCCACTAACTCATCCATAGGGTGGTCAACGGGCTGCCGTCCCACTAACTCATCCATAGGGTGGTCAACGGGCTGCCGTCCCACTAATTCATCCATAGGGTGGTCAACAGGCTGCCGTCCCAGTAACTCATCCATAGGATGGTCAACAGGCTGCCGTCCCACTAACTCATCCATAGGGTGGTCAACAGGCTGCCGTCCCACTAACTCATCCATAGGGTGGTCAACGGGCCGCCGTCCCACTAACTCATCCATAGGGTGGTCAACGGGCTGCCGTCCCACTAATTCATCCATAGGGTGGTCAACAGGCTGCCGTCCCACTAACTCATCCATAGGGTGGTCAACAGGCTGCCGTCCCACTAACTCATCCGTAGGGTGGTCAACAGGCTGCCGTCCCACTAACTCATCCATAGGGTGGTCAACAGGCTGCCGTCCCACTAACTCATCCGTAGGGTGGTCAACAGGCTGCCGTCCCACTAACTCATCCATAGGGTGGTCGACAGGCCGCCGTCCCACTAACTCATCCATAGGGTGGTCGACGGGCCGCCGTCCCACTAACTCATCCGTAGGGTGGTCAACAGGCTGCCGTCCCACTAACTCATCCATAGGGTGGTCAACAGGCTGCCGTCCCACTAACTCATCCGTAGGGTGGTCAACAGGCTGCCGTCCCACTAACTCATCCATAGGGTGGTCGACAGGCCGCCGTCCCACTAACTCATCCATAGGGTGGTCGACGGGCCGCCGTCCCACTAACTCATCCGTAGGGTGGTCAACAGGCTGCCGTCCCAGTAACTCATCCATAGGGTGGTCAACAGGCTGCCGTCCCACTAACTCATCCGTAGGGTGGTCAACGGGCCGCCGTCCAACTAACTCATCCATAGGGTGGTCAACAGGCTGCCGTCCCACTAACTCATCCATAGGGTGGTTGACAGGCCGCCGTCCCACTAACTCATCCGTAGGGTGGTCAAATTCCTGTAACTTTCCCAAAATGCACAGACTTTCCAGAATCTGTGCAATAAAAAAAATACTGGACAATAAGAGAGACTATTCTGTACTATAGAACAAGCAGGAAACTGCAGTTTTCTTTAAGATCCTCTGCTGAACATGTAATATAGTGTACAATGGTGGGGGGGAGGTGTATGTGTGTGGGTGTGTGTTTGTGGGTGTGTTTGTGTGTATATGTTTGTGGGTGTTTGTATGTGTGTGTGTGTGTGTGTTTGTGGGTGTATGTGTGTGTGTGTTTGTGGGTGTATGTGTTTGTGGGTGTATGTGTGTGTGTGTGGGTGTGTGTGTGTATGTGGGGGTGTGTGGGTGTGTGTATGTGTGTGTGTGTGTGGGTGTGTGTATATGTGTGTGTGTGTGTATGTGTGTAGCACTACTCACTCCTTGGCCATGTGTGTGTCCTTCAGGACGTGTACGTAGATGAAGAGGGCCTGTTCGTGTTTCCCCATCCGACCCAGCAGCAGGGCCCGCTCCTCCAGAAGACCTGACAGACAAACGGTATGGCTAGGTTGACGATACAAAGGCTAAAGACAAGTTAGCTTTTAAAAAACACATTCATGAGACCAGCGTCGTTGGTAACTAGCATCGCTGGTCCCATTGTTAAGAATTGTTCCTCATTCATGCAAAGACCTCTGGGATATCACAATCAGGACTGCATACGACCACTGCAAGTACAACCAGCCAGGGGGAAGCACAATAACTGTTGAATCCAATCCATCCAATCCTCACCATCGAAGGGGAAGTCAGAGATAAGTCGGCCTGGTTCGTAGCTGGTAGAGACCTCCAGGAAACACACTAGCTTGCTCCTGAACTCTCCCAGGTCCCCCTCCTCCTTCCCAGCAGCCACTGCAGGAACCCCTACAGGAAGACGGAACAGATAGATTAGATTAGAATATCACATATCAGCTGTGGAGGGAAAGGGGGGATACCTAGTCAGTTGTCCAACTGAATGTCTTCAACTGAAATGTGTCTTCTACATTTAACCCAACCCCTCTGAATCAGAGAGGTGTGTCTTCCACGTTTAACCCAACCCCTCTGAATCAGAGAGGTGTGTCTTCCACGTTTAACCCAACCCCTCTGAATCAGAGAGGTGTGTCTTCCACGTTTAACCCAACCTCTCTGAATCAGAGAGGTGTGTCTTCCACGTTTAACCCAACCCCTCTGAGTCAGAGAGGTGTGTCTTCTACATTTAACCCAACCCCTCTGAGTCAGAGAGATGTGTCTTCCACGTTTAACCCAGAAAGGTGTGTCTTCCACGTTTAACCCAACCCCTCTGAGTCAGAGGTGTGTCTTCCACGTTTAACCCAACCCCTCTCAATCAGAGAGGTGTGTCTTCCACGTTTAACCCAACCCCTCTGAATCAGAGAGGTGTGTCTTCCACGTTTAACCCAACCCCTCTCAATCAGAGAGGTGCGGGGGGGGGGGGGGGGGGGGGGGGGGGGGCTGCCTTTAATCAACATCCACGTCTTCGGCGCCCGGGGAACAGCGGGTTAACTGCCTTGTTCAGGGGAACAGTGGGTTAACTGCCTTGTTCAGGGGAACAGCGGGTTAACTGCCTTGTTCAGGGGAACAGTGGGTTAACTGCCTTGTTCAGGGAACAGTGGGTTAACTGCCTTGTTCAGGGGAACAGTGGGTTAACTACCTTGTTCAGGGGAACAGTGGGTTAACTGCCTTGTTCAGGGGAACAGCGGGTTAACTGCCTTGTTCAGGGGAACAGCGGGTTAACTGCCTTGTTCAGGGGAACAGCGGGTTAACTGCCTTGTTCAGGGGAACAGTGGGTTAACTGCTTTGTTCAGGGGAACAGTGGGTTAACTGCCTTGTTCAGGGGAACAGTGGGTTAACTTCCTTGTTCAGGGGCAGAACGACAGATCTCTCTACCTTGTCAGGGAAGGGTGATGGGGACAAACACCATTTATTTTTCTGTTATATCGATGATACTAGATTTTCCTCAGGACCCCATAATGTCTTTAGTCCGTTTTGTCAGTCCAGTAAGATACAGAGATTACTGTTTTTCAGTCCAGTAAGATACGGAGGCTGATACTGCTGAGAGATTACTGCTTTTCAGTCCAGTAAGATACGGAGGCTGATACTGCTGAGAGATTACTGCTTTTCAGTCCAGTAAGATACGGAGGCTGATACTGCTGAGAGATTACTGCTTTTCAGTCCAGTAAGATACGGAGGCTGATACTGCTGAGAGATTACTGCTTTTCAGTCCAGTAAGATACGGAGGCTGATACTGCTGAGAGATTACTGCTTTTCAGTCCAGTAAGATACGGAGGCTGATACTGCTGAGAGATTACTGCTTTTCAGTCCAGTAAGATACGGAGGCTGATACTGCTGAGAGATTACTGCTTTTCAGTCCAGTAAGATACGGAGGCTGATACTGCTGAGAGATTACTGCTTTTCAGTCCAGTAAGATACGGAGGCTGATAGTGCTGAGAGATTACTGCTTTTCAGTCCAGTAAAATACGGAGGCTGATACTGCTGAGAGATTACTGCTTTTCAGTCCAGTAAGATACGGAGGCTGATACTGCTGAGAGATTACTGCTTTTCAGTCCAGTAAGATACGGAGGCTGATAGTGCTGAGAGATTACTGCTTTTCAGTCCAGTAAGATACGGAGGCTGATACTGCTGAGAGATTACTGCTTTTCAGTCCAGTAAGATACGGAGGCTGATACTGCTGAGAGATTACTGCTTTTCAGTCCAGTAAGATACGGAGATTACTGCTTTTCAGTCCAGTAAGATACGGAGATTACTGCTTTTCGAGGTTGGTTCGACTTCGGTTTCAATAACAAAAAAATTAAAACACGAAATGCACTGTGGGTTGAATGTCGTAACTCGGAATAAAACAATGAATAAAAGTCCCCTGATGGAAGTGATGGTAGTGACGGTAGTGAGGGTAGTGGTGGTGGTGATGGTAGTGAGGGTAGTGGTGGTAGTGATGGAAGTGATGGTAGTGGTGGTAGTGATGGAAGTGACGGTAGTGACGGTAGTGAGGGTAGTGACGGTAGTGAGGATAGTGATGGTAGTGACGGTAGTGAGGGTAGTGATGGTAGTGAGGGTAGTGACGGTAGTGAGGGTAGTGACGGTAGTGATGGAAGTGACGGTAGTGACGGTAGTGATGTGGTAGTGAGGGTAGTGAGGGTAGTGACGGTAGTGACGGTAGTGAGGGTAATGAAGGTAGTGACGGTTGTGAGGGTAGTGATGTGGTAGTGAGGGTAGTGATGGAAGTGAGGGTAGTGACGGTAGTGACGGTAGTGAGGGTAGTAATGGTAGTGATGGTAGTGACGGTAGTGATGTGGTAGTGAGGGTAGTGACGGTTGTGAGGGTAGTGATGTGGTAGTGAGGGTAGTGATGGAAGTGAGGGTAGTGACGGTAGTGAGGGTAGTAATGGTAGTGATGGTAGTGACGTGGTAGTGAGGGTAGTGCCGGTAGTGACGGTAGTGATGTGGTAGTGAGGGTAGTGACGGTAGTGACGGTAGTGATGTGGTAGTGAGGGTAGTGACGGTAGTGAGGGTAGTGACGTTAGTGACGGTAGTGAGGGTAGTGATGTGGTAGTGAGGGTAGTGACGGTAGTGATGTGGTAGTGAGGGTAGTGACAGAAGTGAGGGTAGTGATGGTAGTGAGGGTAGTGATGGAAGTGAGGTTAGTGACGGAAGTGACGGTAGTAGTAGTAGTAGTAGTAGTAGTGATTGTAGTAGTGGTAGTAATAGTAGTAGTGGTGGTAGTAGTAGTAGTGGTAGTAGTAGTAGTAGTAGTGGTAATGGTAGTAGTGGTATTAGTAGTAGTAATGGTAGTAGTGGTATTAGTAGTAGTAGTAGTAGTAGTAGTAGTGATTGTAGTAGTGGTAGTAATAGTAGTAGTGGTGGTAGTAGTAGTAGTGGTAGTAGTAGTAGTAGTAGTGGTAATGGTAGTAGTGGTATTAGTAGTAGTAATGGTAGTAGTGGTATTAGTAGTAGTAATGGTAGTAGTGGTATTAGTAGTAGTAGTAGTAGTAGTATATTAGTGATAGTAGTAGTAGTATTAGTAGTAGTAGTAGTGGTAGTAGTGATAGTAGTATTAGTAGTAGTAATGATAGTAGTAATAGTAGTGATAGTAGTAATAGTAGTAATAGTGGTAGTAGTAGTATATTAGTGATAGTAGTAGTAGCAGTAGTGGTAGTAGTGATAGTAGTATTAGTAGTAGTAATGATAGTAGTAATAGTAGTGATAGTAGTAATAGTAGTAATAGTGGTAGTAGTAGTATATTAGTGATAGTAGTAGTAGCAGTAGTGGTAGTAGTGATAGTAGTATTAGTAGTAGTAATGATAGTAGTAATAGTAGTAATAGTAGTGGTAGTAGTAATAGTAGTGGTAGTAGTATTAGTAGCAGGTCTTACATAGTAGTAGTATATTAGTGATAGTAGTAGTAGTAGTGATAGTAGTAGTAGCAGGTCTTACCCTCGGGCAGGGAGTTGAGGTACTGCTTCATGAGCCCCTGGACCCTCTCCAGGTAAAGCTGAATGAGGACGTTATGGAACTCTGGCTCCGTCTCCTCCCAGACGTGTACGATGTGCTCCAGGTAGGGGATAGCCAGCTCCTTAAAGCCCTCCTTCAGGAAGTTCAGGACCTTGTCTCTGGGCAGGGTCTCTACCTCCGTCAGGTCCTCAGTGAAGATCTGGGACAGAGACACACAATATAAATACTGCGCTAATTTTCTTGTTTTATGATTTTCAGTCGGAGGGTGTTTAGAAAATGATGTATTTGTTGATTCCTTTGTTTGATCTCCAAGCGGCTCTCGATTCTGCAGTGTGACTTCATCGAGTGCAGGGGTTTAGGGAAAGGGGTAGATTTGGAATTGAGCCAGTCTCACCTTCAGTCCGTCTTCAGGACAGATCTTCAACACCCAGGGAGAGAACTCAAAGATGATGCCTAGATTCTCCATCCCTGAGGAGAGAAAGAGAGAGAGAGAGGAGAGTGGGAGTGTGTTATAACTGTGTTCAGGTGTTCTCTGTCAGTCGAACACTAATCTGTCTGTCTGTAAAGCCTATTGTATGTCTGTCTGTAAAGCCTATAATCTGTCTGTCTGTAAAGCCTATTGTATGTCTGTCTGTAAAGCCTATAATCTGTCTGTCTGTAAAGCCTATTGTATGTCTGTCTGTAAAGCCTATAATCTGTCTGTCTGTAAAGCCTATAATCTGTCTGTCTGTAAAGCCTATTGTATGTCTGTCTGTAAAGCCTATTGTCTGTCTGTCTGTAAAGCCTATTGTCTGTCTGTCTGTAAAGCCTATTGTATGTCTGTCTGTAAAGCCTATTGTATGTCTGTCTGTAAAGCCTATTGTATGTCTGTCTGTAAAGCCTATTGTATGTCTGTCTGTAAAGCCTATTGTATGTCTGTCTGTAAAGCCTATTGTATGTCTGTCTGTAAAGCCTATTGTATGTCTGTCTGTAAAGCCTATTGTGTGTCTGTCTGTAAAGCCTATTGTATGTCTGTCTGTAAAGCCTATTGTATGTCTGTCTGTAAAGCCTATTGTATGTCTGTCTGTAAAGCCTATTGTATGTCTGTCTGTAAAGCCTATTGTATGTCTGTCTGTAAAGCCTATTGTATGTCTGTCTGTAAAGCCTATTGTATGTCTGTCTGTAAAGCCTATTGTATGTCTGTCTGTAAAGCCTATTGTATGTATGTCTGTAAAGCCTATTGTATGTCTGTCTGTAAAGCCTATTGTATGTCTGTCTGTAAAGCCTATTGTATGTCTGTCTGTAAAGCCTATTGTGTGTCTGTCTGTAAAGCCTATTGTATGTCTGTCTGTAAAGCCTATTGTCTGTCTGTCTGTAAAGCCTATTGTCTGTCTGTCTGTAAAGCCTATTGTGTGTCTGTCTGTAAAGCCTATTGTATGTCTGTCTGTAAAGCCTATTGTATGTCTGTCTGTAAAGCCTATTGTATGTCTGTCTGTAAAGCCTATTGTATGTCTGTCTGTAAAGCCTATTGTATGTCTGTCTGTAAAGCCTATTGTCTGTCTGTCTGTAAAGCCTATTGTATGTCTGTCTGTAAAGCCTATTGTATGTCTGTCTGTAAAGCCTATAATCTGTCTGTCTGTAAAGCCTATTGTATGTCTGTCTGTAAAGCCTGTCTGTCTGTAAAGCCTATTGTATGTCTGTCTGTAAAGCCTATTGTATGTCTGTCTGTAAAGCCTATTGTATGTCTGTCTGTAAAGCCTATTGTATGTCTGTCTGTAAAGCCTATTGTATGTCTGTCTATAAGCCAGTTCTGGATAGTTTAAAACAGTGTTGACGTGGTGTGAGGAGAAACGCTCACCCAGTCTCTGGAGGTACTGCACAGTCCTCTCATGCCCCTTTAGGGGAGAGTTAGCCTTGGTGGACTGGTCCAACAACACCTGTAGGGCTGGGGGAGGAAGAGGGGAGAGTTAGCCTTGGTGGACTGGTCCAACAACACCTGTAGGGCTGGGGGAGGAGAGTTAGCTTTGGTGGAACTGATCCAACAACACCTGTAGGGCTGGGGGAGGAAGAGGGTAGAGTTAGCCTTGGTGGAACTGATCCAACAACACCTGTAGGGCTGGGGGAGGAAGAGGGGAGAGTTAGCCTTGGTGCAACTGATCCAACAACACCTGTAGGGCTGGGGGAGGAAGAGGGGAGAGTTAGCCTTGGTGGAACTGATCCAACAACACCTGTAGGGCTGGGGGAGGAGAGTTAGCCTTGGTGGACTGGTCCAACAACACCTGTAGGGCTGGGGGAGGAAGATGGGAGAGTTAGCCTTGGTGGAACTGATCCAACAACACCTGTAGGGCTGTGGGAGGAAGAGGGTAGAGTTAGCCTTGGTGGAACTGATCCAACAACACCTGTAGGGCTGGGGGAGGAGAGTTAGCCTTGGTGGACTGGTCCAACAACACCTGTAGGGGAGGAAGAGAGGAGAGTTAGCCTTGGTGGAACTGATCCAACAACACCTGTAGGGCTGGGGGAGGAGAGTTAGCCTTGGTGGACTGGTCCAACAACACCTGTAGGGGAGGAAGAGAGGAGAGTTAGCCTTGGTGGACTGGTCCAACAACACCTGTAGGGGAGGAAGAGAGGAGAGTTAGCCTTGGTGGAACTGATCCAACAACACCTGTAGGGCTGGGGGAGGAGAGTTAGCCTTGGTGGAACTGATCCAACAACACCTGTAGGGCTGGGGGAGGAGAGTTAGCCTTGGTGGAACTGATCCAACAACACCTGTAGGGCTGGGGGGGGGAGAGTTAGCCTTGGTGGAACTGATCCAACAACACCTGTAGGGCTGGGGGAGGAAGATGGGAGAGTTAGCCTTGGTGGAACTGATCCAACAACACCTGTAGGGCTGGGGGAGGAAGATGGGAGAGTTAGCCTTGGTGGAACTGATCCAACAACACCTGTAGGGCTGGGGGAGGAAGAGAGGAGAGTTAGCCTTGGTGGACTGGTCCAACAACACCTGTAGGGCTGGGGGAGGAAGAGGGGAGAGTTAGCCTTGGTGGAACTGATCCAACAACACCTGTAGGGCTGGGGGAGGAGAGTTAGCCTTGGTGGACTGGTCCAACAACACCTGTAGGGGAGGAAGAGAGGAGAGTTAGCCTTGGTGGAACTGATCCAACAACACCTGTAGGGCTGGGGGAGGAGAGTTAGCCTTGGTGGACTGGTCCAACAACACCTGTAGGGGAGGAAGAGAGGAGAGTTAGCCTTGGTGGACTGGTCCAACAACACCTGTAGGGGAGGAAGAGAGGAGAGTTAGCCTTGGTGGAACTGATCCAACAACACCTGTAGGGCTGGGGGAGGAGAGTTAGCCTTGGTGGAACTGATCCAACAACACCTGTAGGGCTGGGGGAGGAGAGTTAGCCTTGGTGGAACTGATCCAACAACACCTGTAGGGCTGGGGGGGGGGGGGGGTTAGCCTTGGTGGAACTGATCCAACAACACCTGTAGGGCTGGGGGGGAGAGTTAGCCTTGGTGGAACTGATCCAACAACACCTGTAGGGCTGGGGGGGAGAGTTAGCCTTGGTGGAACTGATCCAACAACACCTGTAGGGGAGGAAGAGAGGAGAGTTAGCCTTGGTGGACTGGTCCAACAACACCTGTAGGGGAGGAAGAGAGGAGAGTTAGCCTTGGTGGAACTGATCCAACAACACCTGTAGGGCTGGGGGGGGGTTAGCCTTGGTGGAACTGATCCAACAACACCTGTAGGGCTGGGGGTGAAGAGATAGCCTTGGTGGAACTGATCCAACAACACCTGTAGGGGAGGAAGAGAGGAACGTTAGCCTTGGTGGAACTGATCCAACAACACCTGTAGGGCTGGGGGAGGAGAGTTAGCCTTGGTGGAACTGATCCAACAACACCTGTAGGGCTGGGGAGGAGAGTTAGCCTTGGTGGAACTGATCCAACAACACCTGTAGGGCTGGGGGGGGAGAGTTAGCCTTGGTGGAACTGATCCAACAACACCTGTAGGGCTGGGGGGGGGGAGAGTTAGCCTTGGTGGAACTGATCCAACAACACCTGTAGGGCTGGGGGGGAGAGTTAGTCTTGGTGGAATTGATCCAACAACACCTGTAGGGCTGGGGGAGGAGAGTTAGCCTTGGTGGAACTGATCCAACAACACCTGTAGGGCTGGGGGGGGAAGAGAGGAGAGTTAGCCTTGGTGGAACTGATCCAACAACACCTGTAGGGCTGGGGGTGAAGAGATAGCCTTGGTGGAACTGATCCAACAACACCTGTAGGGGAGGAAGAGAGGAACGTTAGCCTTGGTGGAACTGATCCAACAACACCTGCAGGGCTGGGGGAGGAAGAGAGGAGAGTTAGCCTTGGTGCAACTGATCCAACAACACCTGTAGGGCTGGGGGAGGAAGAGGGTAGAGTTAGCCTTGGTGGAACTGATCCAACAACACCTGTAGGGCTGGGGGAGGAAGAGAGGAGAGTTAGCCTTGGTGCAACTGATCCAACAACACCTGTAGGGCTGGGAGATGGGAGATTCAGTTAAGAAAACATTCATATTTTCAATGACGGCCTAGGAACAGTGGGTTAACTGGTCTAGGAACAGTGGGTTAACTGGTCTAGGAACAGTGGGTTAACTGGCCTAGGAACAGTGGGTTAACTGGCCTAGGAACAGTGGGTTAACTGCCTTGGTAAAAATCTGTCGTTCTGCCCTTGAACTTGTCAGCTTGGGGAATTCAATCTTGCAACCTTACAGTTAACTAGTCCAACGCTCTAACCACCAGCCTCTCATTGCACTCCACGAGGAGCCTGCCTGTTACGCGAATGCCTGTTACGCGAATGCAGTAGAAGCCAAGGTAAGCTGCTAGCTAGTATTAAACTTATCTTATAAAAAACAATCAATCAATCATAATCACTAGTTATAACTACACATGGTTGATGAAAAATCATAATCTGTCGACCTCTAGTATCTACACCTTTAAATTGAGACAGAGAGACAGAGAGAGAGAGAGAGGCAGAGAGGGAGAGGCAGAGAGGCAGAGAGGCAGAGGCAGAGAGGCAGAGAGGGAGAGGCAGAGAGGGAGAGAGAGAAACACACAGAAACCTCAGCAGCATTACATCACTACAACAGCTTGTGGCAGACTGATTAAAAACACACACTGGCCTGGCCCAAAACCAGCACTAATAGCATGAAGACAGCTATGATCTAAGAGGTATGAGGATGACTGTCCAACCACAGTGTGGGCCAGCCTCCAGTCCTGGGAGACAAACCATGGGGACTCCCGAGTTTATCTGGGAGGGATCCTTCATTCAGACAGGACACACCACAGAGAGCAGAGCTCTGGGAGGGATCCTTCATTCAGACAGGACACACCACAGAGAGCAGAGCTCTGGGAGGGATCCTTCATTCAGACAGGACACACCACAGAGAGCAGAGCTCAGAGGGATCCTGCATGCTCAGAACAACAGATGCTCTCTCTCTCTGGTTCTCCTGCATGCTCAGAACAACAGATGCTCTCTCTCTCTCTGGTCCTCCTGCATGCTCAGAACAACAGATGCTCTCTCTCTCTCTGGTCCTCCTGCACGCTCAGAACAACAGATGCTTTCTCTCTGGTCCTCCTGCATGCTCAAAACAACAGATCCTATCTCTCTGGTTCTCCTGCATGCTCAGAACAACAGATCCTCTCTCTCTGGTCCTCCTGCATGCTCAGAACAACAGATAATCTCTCTCTGGTCCTCCTGCACGCTCAGAACAACAGATCATCTCTCTCTGGTCCTCCTGCATGCTCAGAACAACATATCCTCTCTCTCTGGTCCTCCTGCATGCTCAGAACAACAGATCATCTCTCTCTGGTCCTCCTGCACACTCAGAACAGATCATATCTCTCTGGTCCTCCTGCACGCTCAGAACAACAGATCCTCTCCCTCTCTGGTCCTCCTGCACGCTCAGAACAACAGATCCTCTCTCTCTCTCTGGTCCTGCATGCTCAGAACAACAGATCCTCTCTCTCTCTGGTCCTCCTGCATGCTCAGAACAACATATCCTCTCCCTCTCTGGTCCTCCTGCATGCTCAGAACAACAGATGCTCTCTCTGTAACACCGTCTTCTACTCTCACTAGCACAGACTTTGTAGGTCGCAGCTATTTCGGAAGGTTTTAGCCACAATGATGGTGTTGGTATGTGGTTGTTTTACCTATGCAAGTTGAATGCACTAATTCTAACTCTGGATAAGAGTGTTTACTAAATGACTAATATGTAGTGTAGTGTTATTGCTCCACATACCCCGCACGCTGTGACTGATGTCTAGCGTCGATACGCTGCATTTACACATGAAGCACAATTATTGTCAAGGGAGCCGATCTGATTGGTCAAAAGAACCATTAGTGAAGAAAAAACAAAGATCAGATTTGAGATGCCAGAGCGACAAGTCTCATTACCTTTGAAGCATGGAGGAGGAGGTGTGTTAGTGTTCATTACCTTTGAAGCATGGAGGAGGAGGTGTGTTAGTGCTCATTACCTTTGAAGCATGGAGGAGGTGGTGTGTTAGTGCTCATTACCTTTGAAGCATGGAGGAGGAGGTGTGTTGGTGCTCATTACCTTTGAAGCATGGAGGAGGAGGTGTGTTAGTGCTCATTACCTTTGAAGCATGGAGGAGGAGGTGTGTTAGTGCTCATTACTTTTGAAGCATGGAGGAGGAGGTGTGTTAGTGCTGATTACCTTTGAAGCATGGAGGAGGAGGTGTGTTAGTGCTCATTACCTTTGAAGCATGGAGGAGGAGGTGTGATGGTGTTCATTACCTTTCTGATGCAGGCCCTTCTTCTCATAGAGGATGATGAGCTCGCTGTACTTGTGGGCCTTCTTCAGGATGTACTCACTCTCCTCAATGTGACAGTGGTTATTATCCAGACGCAACAGAGGGGACACCAGGGCCACGTTGGTCTGGAGAGAGGAGAGAGACACTAGATTAACACAGGGTCTGGAGAGAGACACAAGATTAACACAGGGTCTGGAGAGAAGCACTAGATTAACACAGGGGACACGTTGGTCTGGAGAGAGACACTAGATTAACACAGGGGACACCAGGGCCACATTGGTCTGGAGAGAGGAGACACTAGATTAACACAGGGGACACGTTGGTCTGGAGAGAGACACTAGATTAACACAGGGGACACGTTGGTCTGGAGAGAGAGACTAGATTAACACAGGGGACACGTTGGTCTGGAGAGAGACACTAGATTAACACAGGGGACACGTTGGTCTGGAGAGAGACACTAGATTAACACAGGGGACACCAGGGGCACATTGGTCTGGAGAGAGGAGACACTAGATTAACACAGGGGACACGTTGGTCTGGAGAGAGGAGAGAGACACTAGATTAACACAGGGGACACATTGGTCTGGAGATAACACAGGGGACACGTTGGTCTGGAGAGAGACACTAGATTAACACAGGACACCAGGGCCACGTTGGTCTGGAGAGAGGAGACACTAGATTAACACAGGGGGTCTGGAGAGAGGAGAGAGACACTAGATTAACACAGGGGACACGTTGGTCTGGAGAGAGACACTAGATTAACACAGGGGACACCAGGGCCACGTTGGTCTGGAGAGAGGAGAGATACACTAGATTAACACAGGGGACACCAGGGCCATGTTGGTCTGGAGAGAGGAGAAATACACTAGATTAACACAGGGGACACGTTGGTCTGGAGAGAGGAGAGAGACAGTAGAATAACACAGGGGACACGTTGGTCTGGAGAGAGACACTAGATTAACACAGGGGACACGTTGGTCTGGAGAGAGGAGAGAGACACTAGATTAACACAGGGGACACGTTGGTCTGGAGAGAGGATAGAGACACTAGATTAACACAGGGGACACCAGGGCAATGTTGGTCTGGAGAGAGGAGAGAGACAGTAGAATAACACAGGGGACACGTTGGTCTGGAGAGAGACACTAGATTAACACAGGGGACACCAGGGCAAATTGTTAAAAAGTTATTTATTAAACTTTGAAAATCAATGGTTTTTAATTTGGTATAAAGCGAAGTTCCGTTACCATGGAATTATCCATACGTACATGCAGGTAGCATTACAATGAAATGGGGGAGTACGTCTGAGGTATCCATACGTACATGCAGGTAGCATTACAATGACATGGGGGAGTACGTCTGAGGTATCCATACGTACATGCAGGTAGCATTACAATGACATGGGGGAGTACATCTGAGGTATCCATACGTACATGCAGGTAGCATTACAATGAAATGGGGGAGTACGTCTGAGGTATCCATACGTACATGCAGGTAGCATTACAATGACATGGGGGAGTACATCTGAGGTATCCATACGTACATGCAGGTAGCATTACAATGAAATGGGGGAGTACGTCTGAGGTATCCATACGTACATGCAGGTAGCATTACAATGACATGGGGGAGTACATCTGAGGTATCCATACGTACATGCAGGTAGCATTTGAGCAGCGTGGTGTCGATGATCTGCAGGAGTTTCTTCCTGCTCTTGATGGTGGGAGTCCCTTCCATGAGGGGAGACGGGGTGGACGGCTCGGAGTCGTTCAGCTGCTTCACCAGGTGGCTGCGTTTCTGGAACGCACACATTTCATTGTATTTATGGAGCCAGGATAGTCCCCTAGGTCGAGATAGTCCACTAGGGAAGGATAGTCCACTAGGGAAGGATAGTCCACTAGGGAAGGATAGTCCACTAAGGAAGGATAGTCCACTAGGGAAGGATAGTCCCCTAGGTCAGGATAGTCCCCTAGGTCAGGATAGTCCCCTAGGGAAGGATAGTCCCCTAGGGAAGGATAGTCCCCTAGGGAAGGATAGTCCCCTAGGGAAGGATAGTCCACTAGGGAAGGATAGTCCCCTAGGTCAGGATAGTCCCCTAGGTCAGGATAGTCCCCTAGGTCAGGATAGTCCCCTAGGTCAGGATAGTCCACTAGGGAAGGATAGTCCCCTAGGGAAGGATAGTCCACTAGGGAAGGATAGTCCCCTAGGGAAGGATAGTCCCCTAGGTCAGGATAGTCCCCTAGGTCAGGATAGTCCCCTAGTCACTGAGTCGTGGGTTCCATAGAATCAAAAACATACACACGTCATCTAACAGGGACAACACACATCATCTAACAGGGACAACACACATCATCTAACAGGGACAACACACATCACATCATCTAACAGGGACAACACACATCATCTAACAGGGACAATACACATCATCTAACAGGGACAACACACATCATCTAACAGGGACAACACACATCATCTAACAGGGACAATACACATCATCTAACAGGGACAACACACATCATCTAACAGGGACAACACACATCATCTAACAGGGACAACACACATCATCTAACAGGGACAACACACATCATCTAACAGGGACAACACACATCATCTAACAGGGACAACACACATCATCTAACAGGGACAACACACATAATCTAACAGGGACAATACACATAATCTAACAGGGACAATACACATAATCTAACAGGGACCATACACATCATCTAACAGGGACAATACACATCATCTAACAGGGACAATACACATCATCTAACAGGGACAACACACATCTAACAGGGACAACACACATCTAACAGGGACAACACACATCTAACAGGGACAACACACATAATCTAACAGGGACAACACACATCATCTAACAGGGACAACACACATCATCTAACAGGGACAACACACATAATCTAACAGGGACAATACACATCATCTAACAGGGACAACACACATCATCTAACAGGGACAATACACATCATCTAACAGGGACAACACACATCATCTAACAGGAACAACACACATCATCTAACAGGGACAACACACATCATCTAACAGGGACAACACACATCATCTAACAGGGACAACACACATCATCTAACAGGGACAACACACATCATCTAACAGGGACAACACACATCACATCATCTAACAGGGACAATACACATCACATCATCAAACAGGGACAATACACATCATCAAACAGGGACAATACACATCATCTAACAGGGACAATACACATCATCTAACAGGGACAATACACATCATCTAACAGGGACAATACACATCATCTAACAGGGACAATACACATCATCTAACAGGGACAACACACATCATCTAACAGGGACAATACACATCATCTAACAGGGACAATACACATCATCTAACAGGGACAATACACATCATCTAACAGGGACAATACACATCATCTAACAGGGACAATACACATCATCTAACAGGGACACATCATCTAACAGGGACACATCATCTAACAGGGACAACACACATCATCTAACAGGGACAATACACATCATCTAACAGGGACAACACACATCATCTAACAGGGACACATCATCTAACAGGGACAACACACATCATCTAACAGGGACAATACACATCATCTAACAGGGACAACACACATCATCTAACAGGGACAATACACATCATCTAACAGGGACAACACACATCATCTAACAGGGACAATACACATCATCTAACAGGGACACATCATCTAACAGGGACAACACACATCATCTAACAGGGACAACACACATCATCTAACAGGGACAATACACATCTAACAGGGACAACACACATCATCTAACAGGGACAATACACATCTAACAGGGACAATACACATCATCTAACAGGGACAACACACATCATCAAACAGGGACAATACACATCATCTAACAGGGACAACACACATCATCTAACAGGGACAATACACATCAAACAGGGACAACACACATCATCTAACAGGGACAACACACATCATCTAACAGGGACAACACACATAATCTAACAGGGACAACACACATCATCTAACAGGGACAACACACATCACATCATCTAACAGGGACAACACACATCATCTAACAGGGACAACACACATCATCTAACAGGGACAACACACATCATCTAACAGGGACAACACACATCATCTAACAGGGACAACACACATCATCTAACAGGGACAATACACATCAAACAGGGACAACACACATCATCTAACAGGGACAACACACATCATCTAACAGGGACAACACACATCATCTAACAGGGACAATACTACACGCTGGTTTACAACCCCCCCACCCACCTGTGTCAGGTAGTCTATGAGCGCCAGGTGAGCCTTCTCCAGTTCTGCTCCAGACAGACTGGGCAAGGGGTTGGGGTAGTGCAGCTGTTTACGGTAGTCAGCGGGGAGCAGGTCTGGATACAGACCAATCACATGGGTGGGATCTGTTGGAAGGGAGAAGGTACAGCGTTACTACCACCCTCTATTCCCTGTACACTGCTGTTGACCAGAGGCTTTATATTGGTTAACATTAACTTTAATGTCCCAGATGGGACGATGGTACGCAGTACTGCTGTACACAACGTAGGTAAGGCAGCATATCTAAAGTAGCACACTACGTAGGGAAAAGGGTGCCATTAGAGACCTGACAGACCCGTTCAGGTAGTTAACGGACAGACCCGTTCAGGTAGTTAACGGACAGACCCGTTCAGGTAGTTAACGGACAGACCCGTTCAGGTAGTTAACGGACAGACCCGTTCAGGTAGTTAACGGACAGACCCGTTCAGGTAGTTAACGGACAGACCCGTTCAGGTAGTTAACGGACAGACCCGTTCAGGTAGTTAACGGACAGACCCGTTCAGGTAGTTAACGGACAGACCCGTTCAGGTAGTTAACGGACAGACCCGTTCAGGTAGTTAACGGACAGACCCGTTCAGGTAGTTAACGGACAGACCCGTTCAGGTAGTTAACGGACAGACCCGTTCAGGTAGTTAACAGACAGACCCGTTCAGGTAGTTAACGGACAGACCCGTTCAGGTAGTTAACGGACAGACCCGTTCAGGTAGTTAACGGACAGACCCGTTCAGGTAGTTAACGGACAGACCCGTTCAGGTAGTTAACGGACAGACCCGTTCAGGTAGTTAACGGACAGACCCGTTCAGGTAGTTAAAGGACAGACCCGTTCAGGTAGTTAACGGACAGACCCGTTCAGGTAGTTAACGGACAGACCCGTTCAGGTAGTTAACGGACAGACCCGTTCAGGTAGTTAAAGGACAGACCCGTTCAGGTAGTTAACGGACAGACCCGTTCAGGTAGTTAACGGACAGACCCGTTCAGGTAGTTAACGGACAGACCCGTTCAGGTAGTTAACGGACAGACCCGTTCAGGTAGTTAACGGACAGACCCGTTCAGGTAGTTAAAGGACAGACCCGTTCAGGTAGTTAACGGACAGACCCGTTCAGGTAGTTAACGGACAGACCCGTTCAGGTAGTTAACGGACAGACCCGTTCAGGTAGTTAACGGACAGACCCGTTCAGGTATTTAACGGACAGACCCGTTCAGGTAGTTAACAGACAGGCAGTTAACGGACAGACCTGTTCAGATAGTTAACGGACAGACCTGTTCAGGTAGTTAACGGACAGACCCGTTCAGGTAGTTAACAGACAGGTAGTTAACGGACAGACCCGTTCAGGTAGTTAACGGACAGACCCGTTCAGGTAGTTAACGGACAGACCCGTTCAGGTAGTTAACAGACAGGTAGTTAACGGACAGACCCGTTCAGGTAGTTAACGGACAGACCCGTTCAGGTAGTTAACAGACAGGTAGTTAACGGACAGACCCGTTCAGGTAGTTAACGGACAGACCCGTTCAGGTAGTTAACGGACAGACCCGTTCAGGTAGTTAACGGACAGACCCGTTCAGGTAGTTAACGGACAGACCCGTTCAGGTAGTTAACAGACAGGTAGTTAACGGACAGACCCGTTCAGGTAGTTAACGGACAGACCCGTTCAGGTAGTTAACGGACAGACCCGTTCAGGTAGTTAACGGACAGACCCATTCAGGTAGTTAACGGACAGACCCGTTCAGGTAGTTAACGGACAGACCCGTTCAGGTAGTTAACAGACAGGTAGTTAACGGACAGACCTGTTCAGATAGTTAACGGACAGACCTGTTCAGGTAGTTAACGGACAGACCCGTTCAGGTAGTTAACAGACAGGTAGTTAACGGACAGACCTGTTCAGGTAGTTAACGGACAGACCCGTTCAGGTAGTTAACGGACAGACCCGTTCAGGTAGTTAACGGACAGACCCGTTCAGGTAGTTAACGGACAGACCCGTTCAGGTAGTTAACGGACAGACCCATTCAGGTAGTTAACGGACAGACCCGTTCAGGTAGTTAACAGACAGGTAGTTAACGGACAGACCTGTTCAGGTAGTTAACGGACAGACCCGTTCAGGTAGTTAACGGACAGACCCGTTCAGGTAGTTAACGGACAGCCAGAAGCTCACCTGTGCCGAGCTTAGCGAACACCTGCATGGAGTCATCAAACCTCTTCTGACAGAACAGATTGAAGGCATAGAGATTCTGGATGTGGTGAATCTGCTGTCTCTTATCTCCTTCCACGTCATCCTTCATATTCTGGGGGAGAGAGGGATGGAGGAGGGGAAAGAGGTAATGGGGATGGAGGAGGGGAAAGAGGTCATGGGGAGAGAGGAGAGGAGAGAGGGATGGAGGAGGGGAAAGAGGTAATGGGGATGGAGGAGGGGAAAGAGGTCATGGGGATGGAGGAGGGGAAAGAGGTCATGGGGAGAGAGGAGAGGAGAGAGGGATGGAGGAGGGGAGAAGAATAAGAGGGATGGAGGAGGGGAAAGAGGTCATGGGGAGGGAGGATAGGAGAGAGGGATGGAGAGAGAGGCATATAGGGATGTAGTGAGTCACACCATGACAGGTCAGTATCATATCTCTGTCCCTCTGCTAACCCTCTGGTTTTTATCATATCTCTGTCACACTACTAACCCTCTGACCTATATATTATCTCTGTTCCCCCTGAAAGAGTGGTCCGGATCCCCCCCCCCCCCCCCCACACACACCCTTAAAGGAGTGGTCCGGATTTTAAAACGCAGTGTGTGAATCCATGTGGTAATGGTGGTATGGTGAACTTACTAAACGACTGAGAGTTTGACTGTGTGATATTAGATTGCTTCTTGTGTAAATATTTTCTGTCTGGATTATATTGATTTGTATGTCAGTGGTAGTGGCGGTATTAGTAGTAGTAGTAGTAGTATTAGTAGTAGTAGTATCAGTGGTAGTGCCGGTATTAGTAGTAGTGTGAGGTATCTGCATTTGTTCACTTGAGTACTAATAGTGGTAGTAGTGGCAGTAATAGTAGTATTAGTAGTATTAGTACTGGTAGTAGTA
Source organism: Oncorhynchus mykiss (assembly GCF_013265735.2). NCBI lineage: Eukaryota > Metazoa > Chordata > Actinopteri > Salmoniformes > Salmonidae > Oncorhynchus > Oncorhynchus mykiss. The sequence goes on from NC_048583.1 coordinate 64,922,798, forward strand.
GCAGTAGTACTGGTAGTAGCAGTAGTACTGGTAGTAGTAGTAGTAGTAGTAGTAGTGGTAGTAGTAATAGTAGTAGCAGAAGTAGAGGTAGTAGCAGTAGTGTGCGATTCTGTGTTTTACATTATAGCCATTACCATATATATGATTCAATATTATCTGATGTTGGCTGTGTGAAGTATCTGCATTTGTGCACTTGAGCATCATCATGAGATTCAACAACTGCTTGCTACATCTACTTGCCTGTTTGTGTGTGTGACAAGAACTGAGTAACAGTAACATGGTGTGACCTGCATGTTGCAAAACTGTAGATAACAGCCCAGCAGATGCTTTGTCCTTGTGTTTGGATGTAACAATATTGAGCACATGGTGTGACTTGCTGTATCTTACAAAGTTGTGGTCATTTAGGTATAGGGAGGGGTGGTCATCACGAGGTTTAACTGAGATGGAAAAATACTGAACAACACAATAGCAGGAACTGAGCAACTGTTATAACTAGGCTGCGATACCAGAACAGTAAGGATCTATATATTGACGGAGGGAGGACTCCAAGAAGCGCCAAGAGGCGGGGACCCGCCTGAGCGCCTGCAATAGGCTGAGCAAGTCTAAACCACGCCCAGCCTCTACTGTGATAGGCCAACAGACGGGTTGGAACTGTCTATCTAAGAACACTGTTTACATACATCCTGTCAGTTCCCTGTTCTGCCCTGCGTGGTGATTCAGTGAACCCGTATATACGAAAGTTGCAATTGCCATTTATTGCTTAGTTAATAAAAAATACATAGTATAAAAATCGGTGACTCAATGTTATATTTATCCTGATACCAGATTCGAATTTACGCAACTCTAACAGTAGTAGTACTGGTAGTAGTAGTGGTAGTAGTATTTTATTAGTAGTAGTGATAGTAGTAGTAGTAGTAGTAGTAGTAGTAGTAGTGGTAGTAATAGTAGTAGTATTAGTAATAGTAGTAGTAGTACTAGTAATTGTAGTCATAGTGGTGGTATTAGTAGTAGTGATATTAGTATCAATACTAGTATTGGTAGTTGTAGTGATAGTAATAGTAGTAGTGGCCGTAGTGGTAGTAGTAGTAATAGTAGTACTAGTATTAGTAGTATTAGCGATAGGAGTAGTAGTAAAAGTGATAGTAATAGTAGTATTAGCGATAGTAGTACTAGTATTAGTAGTATTAGTGATAGTAGTAATACGCATAGTAGTACTAGTATTAGCGCTATTAGTGATCGTATTAGTAGTATTAGTAGTAGTGATAGTAGTAGTAGTACCAGTGATAGTAGTAATTTGAATAGTAGTACTAGTATTAGCAGTATTAGTGATAGTAGTAGTATTAGTATTAGTAGTAGTAGTGATAGTAGTAGTGATAGTAATAGTAGTAGTAGTACTAGTGATGGTAGTGGTAGTAGTAGTGGTAGTAGTAGTAGTAGTGGTAGCAGTAGTGGTAGTGGTAGTAGTGGTAGTATTGGTAGTAGTAGTAGTATTTGTAGTGGTAGTAGTATTTTATTAGTAGTAGTGATAGTAGTAGTAGTAGTAGTAGTAGTAGTAGTAGTGGTAGTAATAGTAGTAGTATTAGTAATAGTAGTAGTAGTACTAGTAATTGTAGTCATAGTGGTGGTATTAGTAGTAGTGATATTAGTATCAATACTAGTATTGGTAGTTGTAGTGATAGTAATAGTAGTAGTGGCCGTAGTGGTAGTAGTAGTAATAGTAGTACTAGTATTAGTAGTATTAGCGATAGGAGTAGTAGTAAAAGTGATAGTAATAGTAGTATTAGCGATAGTAGTACTAGTATTAGTAGTATTAGTGATAGTAGTAATACGCATAGTAGTACTAGTATTAGCGCTATTAGTGATCGTATTAGTAGTATTAGTAGTAGTGATAGTAGTAGTAGTACCAGTGATAGTAGTAATTTGAATAGTAGTACTAGTATTAGCAGTATTAGTGATAGTAGTAGTATTAGTATTAGTAGTAGTAGTGATAGTAGTAGTGATAGTAATAGTAGTAGTAGTACTAGTGATGGTAGTGGTAGTAGTAGTGGTAGTAGTAGTAGTAGTGGTAGCAGTAGTGGTAGTGGTAGTAGTGGTAGTATTGGTAGTAGTAGTAGTATTTGTAGTAGTAGTAGTAGTAGTAGTAGTATTATTATTAGTAGCAGTAGTGGTGGTAGTAGTAGTAGTATTTGTAGTAGTAGTAGTAGTAGTAGTAGTATTAGTAGTAGTAATAGTAGTGATGGGGTAATTACTCACCGCCAGTTGCAGGGCCAGTTCAAACTGCTTGTCCTGTAGTAACTGTCTGATCTGACTGGCGATGGACACAGGTACCAGGCGCCAGACAAAATGGTTGCTGGCAACGTACACTATATTAGGCCTGGGACAGACAGAGAGGAGGAGGGAACAACAAGAGAAGGGAGAGATTGTTTTTATTACGAGTGTGTGATGGTTGACAAAAACGTTCTACATCAAAAACATGGGATAGTTGATCCAGCAAAGCTATAAAATAACGGCATCTGATCTGCGTAACATCTGATCTGCGTAACATCGGATCTGCGTGGCATCGGATCTGCGTGACATCTGATCTGCGTGGCATCGGATCTGCGTGGCATCGGATCTGCGTGGCATCGGATCTGAGTGACATCTGATCTGCGTGACATCGGATCTGCGTGGCATCGAATCTGCGTGACATCGGATCTGCGTGACATCGGATCTGCGTGGCATCGGATCTGCGTGGCATCTCATCTGCGTGGCATCTCATCTGCGTGACATCGGATCTGCGTGGCATCGGATCTGCGTGGCATCGGATCTGCGTGGCATCTCATCTGCGTGGCATCTCATCTGAGTGGCATCTCATCTGCGTGGCATCTCATCTGCGTGGCATCTCATCTGCGTGGCATCTCATCTGCGTGGCATCTCATCTGCGTGGCATCTCATCTGCGTGGCATCTCATCTGCGTGGCATCTCATCTGCGTGACATCTCATCTGCGTGACATCTCATCTGCGTGACATCGGATCTGCGTGACATCGGATCTGCGTGGCATCTCATCTGCGTGGCATCTCATCTGCGTGGCATCTCATCTGCGTGGCATCTCATCTGCGTGGCATCTCATCTGCGTGACATCTCATCTGCGTGACATCTCATCTGCGTGACATCTCATCTGCGTGACATCTCATCTGCGTGACATCTCATCTGCGTGACATCTCATCTGCGTGACATCTCATCTGCGTGACATCTCATCTGCGTGACATCTCATCTGCGTGACATCTCATCTGCGTGACATCTCATCTGCGTGGCATCTCATCTGCGTGACATCTCATCTGCGTGACATCGGATCTGCGTGACATCGGATCTGCGTGACATTGGATCTGCGTCGCATCTCATCTGCGTGGCATCTCATCTGCGTGGCATCTCATCTGCGTGGCATCTCATCTGCGTGACATCTCATCTGCGTGACATCTCATCTGCGTGACATCTCATCTGCGTGACATCTCATCTGCGTGACATCTCATCTGCGTGACATCTCATCTGCGTGACATCTCATCTGCGTGACATCTCATCTGCGTGACATCTCATCTGCGTGACATCTCATCTGCGTGACATCTCATCTGCGTGGCATCTCATCTGCGTGACATCTCATCTGCGTGACATCTCATCTGCGTGACATCTCATCTGCGTGACATCTCATCTGCGTGACATCTCATCTGCGTGACATCTCATCTGCGTGGCATCTCATCTGCGTGGCATCTCATCTGCGTGACATCTCATCTGCGTGACATCTCATCTGCGTGACATCTCATCTGCGTGACATCTCATCTGCGTGACATCTCATCTGCGTGACATCTCATCTGCGTAACATCTCATCTGCGTAACATCTGATCTGCATGGCAGTGGTTTCCAGTACGGTTGGTTGGATTCCCTCCTTCAGAAAACAAAAGGTACATATCTGGACAATAAATATCCTCTCACCCAGCTGAGGTGATAAATCGTGGTCTCTGTAGCTCCACACTCTGGACCAGCAGTCTGGGTTCAAAGGTCCTGATCTCCACATAGCGAGGCAGGACAGCTATGATGTAGGGGGGCTGATGTTCTGAGAGAGAGAGAAACACACAGAAACCTCAGCAGCATTACATCACTACAACAGCTTGTGGCAGACTGATTAAAAACACACGCTGGCCTGGCCCAAAACCAGAGAGAGAGAGAAAAGCTATGACGTAGGGGGGCTGGTGTTTTCTTAGACAGAGAGACAGAAGAATCTAATTGAAGAATCCATACAATCGAACTACTTCTGGGGATATTGGAACGTACTAAATAAACAACAACACGAAGAGTCATCTATCCAAAACAGAGATGTATGGGTAAACCACTTCGTCAAGCTTATTGTCTCAATAACAAAGAACAAAGAGAAAAAACATATACAGGATCAATTACAAATCTTAGAATCAGCTATAAAAAGACTACCAGAACCCACTGGATTCTCCAATTACATTGAACGAACTACAGGACAAAATACACAACCCTTAAACCTAAAAATTCCCGTGGTGTTGAAGATATCCTCAATGAAATTATAAAATATACAGACCACACATTCCAATTGGCTACAAATTCCATTTGGCTATACTTAAACTCTTTAACATCATCCTCAGCTCTGGAATCTTCCCCAATATTTGTATTTTGCTACACACACACACACACACACACACAATAACACACAATAACACACACACACACACACACACACACAATAACACACAGACACACACACACACAATAACACACACACACGATAACACACACACAATAACACACACACAATAACACACACACACACACACACACAATAACACACACACAATAACACACACACACAATAACACACACACACACAATAACATTGACTAATAATGTAGATTTGATAGAACAGATATTCAGATCGTTCACTTCTTCTGCATTTTGTTACATCCTAAAATGGACTCAATAAAACATGTCATCAATCTACACACAATACCACAGAATGACAAAGCGAAAATAGTTTTTTTTATTTTTTTATATGTTTGCAAAATAAGTATTACATTCAGACCCTTTGCCATGGAACTCGAAATTGAGATGTGATGTTGAGATGAGATGATAGATGTTTCTACAACTTGATTGGAGTCCACCTGTGGTAAATTCAATTGATTGGTTTGGAAAGACACACCTGTCGATATAAGGTCCCACAGTTCACAGTGCATGTCAGAGCAAAAACCAGGCCACGAGGTCGAAGGAATTGTCCGTAGAGCTCAGAGACAGGATTGTGTCGAGGCACAGATCTGGGGAAGGGTACCAACACATGTCTTCAGCATTGAAGGTTCCCAAGAACACAGTGGCCTCCATCATTCTTAAATGGAAGAAGTTTGGAACCACCAAGACTCCAGCTAGAGCTGGCCGTCCAGCCAAACTGAGCAGTCGGGAGAGAAGGGCCTTGGTCAGGGAGGTGACCAAGAATCTGATGGTCACTCTGACAGAGCTCCAGAGTTCCTCTGTGGAGATGGGAAAACCTTCCAGAAGGACGACCATCTCTGCAGCACTCCACCAATCATGCCTTTATGATAGAGTGGCCCGGCGGAAGCAGCTCCTCAGTAAAAGGCACATGACAGCCTGCATGTTGTTTGCCAAAAGCCACCTAAAGACTCTCAGACCATGAGAAACAAGATTATCTGGTCTGATGAAACCAAGATTGAACTCTTTGGCCTGAATGCTAAGCGTCACGTCTGGAGGAAACCTGGCACCATCCCTACGGGGAAGCATGGTAGTGGCAGTATCATGCTATGTTTTCAGCGGCAGGGACTGGGAGACTAGTCAGGATCGAGGGAAAGATGAACAGAGAAAAGTACAGATCTCCTTGATGAAAACCTGCACCATAGCGCACAGGACCTCAGACTGGGGCAAAGGTTCACCTTCCAACAGGACAACGACCCTAAGCACACAGACAAGACAACGCAGGAATGGCTTCGGGACAAGTCTCAGAATGTCCTTGAGTTGCCCAGCCAGAGGCCCGACTTGAACCAGATCCAACATCTCTGGAGAGACCTGAAAATAGCTATGCAGCTCCCCATATAACCTGATAGAGCTTGAGAGGATCTGCAGAGAAGAATGGGAGAAACTACCCAAATACAGGTGTGTCAAGCTTGTAGCGTCAAACCCAAGAAGACCTGAGGCTGTAATCGCTTCCAAAAGGTGCTTCAACAAAGTACTGAGTAAAGGGTCTGAATACTTACGGAAATGTGATATTTCATTTATTTTTTTGTGCCAAAAAAATGAAAAATGTTTTTGCTTTGTCATTAGGGGATATTGTATGCAGATTGATGAGAAATATTTTTAAATCCATTTTAGAATAAAGCTGTAACGTAACAATGTGGAACAAGTCAAGGGGTCTGAATATATCCTGTATATGCTGTATACATTTTTCAACCCCGGTGACCTCTTGCATTAATCCAGCCTTGATTAAAACACATTAAACTACTATTAAAAAACCTGCAATTATTAACTAACTATTATTAACTACTATTATTAACTACTATTATTAACTACTATTATTAACTAACTATTATTAATTAACTATTATTAACTACTATTATCTACTAACTATTATTAACTACTATTATTAACTACTATTATTAACTACTATTAAAAAACCTGCAATTATTAACTACTATTATTAACTACTATTATTAACTACTATTATTAACTACTATTATTAACTAACTATTATTAACTACTATTATCTACTAACTATTATTAACTACTATTATTAACTACTATTATTAACTACTATTAAAAAACCTGCAATTATTAACTACTATTATTAACTACTATTATTAACTACTATTATTAACTACTATTATTAACTACTATTATTAACTAACTATTATTAACTACTATTATTAACTACTATTATTAACTACTATTATTAACTACTATTATTAACTACTATTATTAACTAACTATTATTAACTAACTATTATTAACTACTATTATTAACTAACTATTATTAACTACTATTATTAACTACTATTATTAACTACTATTATTAACTACTATTATTAACTACTATTATTAACTACTATTATTAACTACTATTATTAACTAACTATTATTAACTACTATTATTAACTACTATTATTAACTACTATTATTAACTACTATTATTAACTACTATTATTAACTACTATTATTAACTACTATTATTAATTAACGAAAAGCAAAACAATCTAAAAAACAACACATTCTTCAGTAAAAAGGTAATTCTAACAACTGTCTGAAATGCCCTAAAAGGCATCAATTCCTCCCATTTTAAAGTGCATCGTAGATCATTCAACACGGCCCCCCCAGAACAACTGAAAGCAGATATACCCAACTCAGTGTAGATGGAAAGGGTCTGTAGAGTTATTAGAAAAAGGTCTAGTATCTCATTAAAAGACTGAAGTTTATGCAAGAGGGCTTTATAAACAAAAAAAAAAAAGAGTGTAATGATCTACAGACCCTTGAGACATTTTCTCCATTTTGTTGTGTTACAAAGTGAGATTAAAATAGATGTTGTTTTTAAATTGTCAACGATCTACACAAAATACTCTAAAGTCCTGTCAAGTCGGTTGTTGATCATGGCTAGAAAGCCATTTTCAAGTCTTGCCATAGATGTAAGCCGATTTAAGTCAAAACTGTAACTCCGCCAATCTGGAACATTCCCTGTCTTCTTGGTAAACAACTGCAGTGTAGATTTGGCCTTGTGTTTTAGGTTATTGTCCTGTTGAAAGATGAATTCATCTCCCAGTGTCTGGTGGAAAGCAGACTGAACCAGGTTTTCTTCTAGGATTTTGTCTGTAAGCCTGTGCTTACAGTATAGTATTGTGGAGTAACTACACTGTTGTTGATCCATCCTCAGTTGTCTCCTATCACAGCCATTAAACTATGTAACTGTTTTAAAGTCACCATTGGCTTCATGGTGAAATCCCAGAGCGGTTCCCTTCCTGACTAAAAATGTTTAATTTATAAATGTAGAACATTTTCTACTAACAAAATTCCACTTTAACATTATGGGGTATTGTGTGTGTGTGTGTAGACCTAATTTTAATCCATTTTAAATTCAGGCTTCAACAACTAAATGTGTAAAAAGTCAAGGGGTGTGAATACCTTCTGAAGGCACTGTACCAAAAACTTCCAAGAGAGGGCCAGCCTACTTTCTGAAACAATGTAAATAGTCTGGGTAGTCATTTGATGAATTGTTCAGCAGTCTTATGGCTTGGGGGGTAGAAGCTGTTAAGGAGCCTTTTGGACCTAGACTTGGCGCTCCGGTACCGCTTGCCATGTGGTACTAGAGCCAACAGTCTATGACTGGGGTCACTGGAGTCTTTGACTATTTTTAGGGCCTTCCTCTGACACCGCCTGGTATATAGGTCCTGGATGGCAGGAAGCTTGGCCCCAGTGATGTACTGGGCCGTACACACTACCCTCTGTAGCGCCTTACGGTCGGTCGGACGCCGAGCAGTTGCCATACCAGGCGGTGATGCAACCGGTGAGGATCAGGACGACGAGGGCAATCTAATCGGCCATAACAAAGCATAGTACGCTATGTGTCCCATGGCGTCAATACAGTGGCAGCAGGCATTTACACTGAACACAAAAATAAACACAACAAGTATTGGTCCCATGTTTCATGAGCTGAAATAAAAGATCCCAGAAATGTTCCATACTGCACAAAAAGCTTATTTCAGTCAAATGTTTTGCACAAGATAATCCATCCACAACAGGTGTGGCATATCAAGATGCTGATTTAACCGTATGATCATTACACAGGTGCACCTTGTGCTGGGGGACAATAGACTGTTCTCTCAGCTTGATTAAAAATGGCGCCGACAGAGAAGTGCCTCGATTCTAGTCGTTCGGAAACTGTGCAGTATTTAGTTAAATATATTATTTCTTACATTGTTAGCCCAGAAAACCTTACATGTTATTACAAACATAACTATTGGATATCAGAGAGACTAAATTAGACTGAATGCTGCATATTGTTAGGTTAGATTACTGGTTAGATATTACTGCACTGTCGGGAGCTAGAAGCACAAGCATTTCACTACACTCGCATTAACATCTGCTAACCATGTGACCAATAACATCTGCTAACCATGTGTATGTGACCAATAACATCTGCTAACCATGTGTATGTGACCAATAACATCTGCTAACCATGTGTATGTGAACAATAACATCTGCTAACCATGTGTATGTGACCAATAACATCTGCTAACCATGTGTATGTGACCAATAACATCTGCTAACCATGTGACCAATAACATCTGCTAACCATGTGACCAATAACATGTGCTAAACATGTGACCAATAACATCTGCTAACCATGTGACCAATAACATCTGCTAACCATGTGACCAATAACATGTGCTAAACATGTGACCAATAACATCTGCTAACCATGTGTATGTAACCAATAACATCTGCTAACCATGTGACCAATAACATGTGCTAAACATGTGACCAATAGCATCTGCTAACCATGTGTATGTGACCAATAACATCTGCTAACCATGTGACCAATAACATCTGCTAACCATGTGTATGTGACCAATAACATCTGCTAACCATGTGTATGTGACCAATAACATCTGCTAGCCATGTGTATGTGACCAATAACATCTGCTAACCATGTGACCAATAACATGTGCTAAACATGTAACCAATAACATCTGCTAACCATGTGTATGTAACCAATAACATCTGCTAACCATGTGTATGTAACCAATAACATCTGCTAACCATGTGACCAATAACATGTGCTAAACATGTGACCAATAACATCTGCTAACCATGTGTATGTGACCAATAACATCTGCTAACCATGTGACCAATAACATGTGCTAAACATGTAACCAATAACATCTGCTAACCATGTGTATGTGACCAATACAATTTGATTTGAATACAAGGCCACTAAATAGTGCCGTTTTGTTACACAACACAATGCCACAGATGTCTCAGGTTTTGAGGGAGCTTGCAATTGGAATGCTGACTGTAGGAATGTCCACCAGAGCTGTTGCCAGAGAACTAAGCCGCCTTTAAAGAATTTGGCATAACGTCCAACCGGCCTCACAACTACAGATCATGTGTAACCACGCTAGCCCAGGACCTCCACATCCGGCTTCTTCACCTGATGTCACAATTGTGAACAGAGTGCCCCATAGTGGCGGTGGGGTTATGGTATGGGCAGACATAAACTACCGACAATTAACACAATTGCATTTTATCAAAGGTCAATTTGAATGCAGAGATACTGTAGCGACAATCAGTGTGGCCACTATCCATAATACACAAGCATTAACTCCTCGGGGTGGCAGGGTAGCCTAGTGGTTAGAGCGTTGGACTAGTAACCGAAAGATTGCAAGATCAAATCCCCGAAATGACAAGGCAGTTAACCCACTGTTCCCCTGAACAAGGCAGTTGACCCGCTGTTCCCCTGAACAAGGCAGTTAACCCACTGTTCCCCTGAACAAGGCAGTTAACCCGCTGTTCCCCTGAACAAGGCAGTTAACCCGCTGTTCCCCTGAACAAGGCAGTTAACCCGCTGTTCCCCTGAACAAGGCAGTTAACCCACTGTTCCCCTGAACAAGGCAGCTAACCCACTGTTCCCCTGAACAAGGCAGTTAACCCGCTGTTCCCCTGAACAAGGCAGTTAACCCACTGTTCTCCTGAACAAGGCAGTTAACCCACTGTTCCCCTGAGCAAGGCAGTTAACCCACTGTTCCCCTGAACAAGGCAGTTAACCCGCTGTTCCCCTGAACAAGGCAGTTAACCCACTGTTCCCCCGAACAAGGCAGTTAACCCACTGTTCCCCCGAACAAGGCAGTTATAACCCACTGTTCCCCTGAACAAGGCAGTTAACCCACTGTTCCCCTGAACATGGCAGTTAACCCACTGTTCCCCTGAACAAGGCAGTTAACCCACTGTTCCCCTGAACAAGGCAGTTAACCCACTGTTCCCCTGAACAAGGCAGTTAACCCACTGTTCCCCTGAACAAGACAGTTAAACCCACTGTTCCCCTGAACAAGGCAGTTAACCCACTGTTCCCCTGAACATGGCAGTTAACCCACTGTTCCCCTGAACAAGGCAGTTAACCCACTGTTCCCCTGAACAAGGCAGTTAACCCACTGTTCCCCTGAACAAGGCAGTTAACCCACTGTTCCCCTGAACAAGGCAGTTAACCCACTGTTCCCCTGAACATGGCAGTTAACCCACTGTTCCCCTGAACAAGACAGTTAAACCCACTGTTCCCCTGAACAAGGCAGTTAACCCACTGTTCCCCTGAACATGGCAGTTAACCCACTGTTCCCCTGAACAAGGCAGTTAACCCACTGTTCCTAGGCCGTCATTGAAAATAATATTTTTTTTTCTTTAACTGACTTGACAAGTTAAATAAAGGTTTAAAAAAAATTAAAATAAGAATCTTCAGATACATTTTTCAGTGTTTTGGACACTACCTACACAGGAATAAGACCGACTAAAAGTGTTCACAAACAACTTTGGGATCAGAAATTTGCCTCAAGTCTTCCAACATGAGGTGTCTGGCTGTGTAGAGACTGGAGCCCAGGAGGCTAGCAGGGCAGGGAGGAAATCTTGGTAGCGCCAGCTATCTACAGCCATAGAATAACATATTAGAACAGCCTGGGACGATGGATGGCTGAACTGAGGAGAAGGATGGGGGGGGGTGGGGACTGGCTGAACTGAGGAGAAGGATGGGGGGGGTGGGGACTGGCTGAACTGAGGAGAAGGATGGGGTGGTGGGGACTGGCTGAACTGAGGAGAAGGATGGGGTGGTGGGGACTGGCTGAACTGAGGAGAAGGATGGGGTGGTGGGGACTGGCTGAACTGAGGAGAAGGATGGGGGGGGGACTGGCTGAACTGAGGAGAAGGATGGGATGGGGGGGGACTGGCTGAACTGAGGAGAAGGATGGGATGGGGGGGGACTGGCTGAACTGAGGAGAAGGATGGGGTGGTGGGGACTGGCTGAACTGAGGAGAAGGATGGGGGGGTGGGGACTGGCTGAACTGAGGAGAAGGATGGGGGGGTGGGGACTGGCTGAACTAAGGAGAAGGATGGGGTGGTGGGGACTGGCTGAACTGAGGAGAAGGATGGGGGGGGACTGGCTGAACTGAGGAGAAGGATGGGGGTGGGGACTGGTTGAACTGAGGAGAAGGATGGGGTGGTGGGGGGGGGACTGGCTGAACTGAGGAGAAGGATGGGGGGGACTGGCTGAACTGAGGAGAAGGATGGGGGGGGTGACTGGCTGAACTGAGGAGAAGGATGGGGGGGGACTGGCTGAACTGAGGAGAAGGATGGGGGGGGGGACTGGCTGAACTGAGGAGAAGGATGGGGTGGTGGGGACTGGCTGAACTGAGGAGAAGGATGGGGGGGGGGGAGTGGCTGAACTGAGGAGAAGGATGGGGTGGTGGGGACTGGCTGAACTGAGGAGAAGGATGGGGGGGGGGACTGGCTGAACTGAGGAGAAGGATGGGATGGGGGGGGACTGGCTGAACTGAGGAGAAGGATGGGATGGGGGGGGACTGGCTGAACTGAGGAGAAGGATGGGGTGGTGGGGACTGGCTGAACTGAGGAGAAGGATGGGGGGGTGGGGACTGGCTGAACTGAGAAGGATGGGGGGGTGGGGACTGGCTGAACTGAGGAGAAGGATGGGGGGGTGGGGACTGGCTGAACTAAGGAGAAGGATGGGGTGGTGGGGACTGGCTGAACTGAGGAGAAGGATGGGGGGGGGACTGGCTGAACTGAGGAGAAGGATGGGGGTGGGGACTGGTTGAACTGAGGAGAAGGATGGGGTGGTGGGGGGGGGACTGGCTGAACTGAGGAGAAGGATGGGGGGGACTGGCTGAACTGAGGAGAAGGATGGGGGGGGGGGCTGGCTGAACTGAGCAAAAGGATGGGGGGGGACTGGCTGAACTGAGAAGGATGGGGGGGGGGACTGGCTGAACTGAGGAGAAGGATGGGGGGGGACTGACTGAACTGAGGAGAAGGATGGGGGGGGGGCTGGCTGAACTGAGGAGAAGGATGGGGGGTGGGGACTGGCTGAACTGAGGAGAAGGATGGGGTGGTGGGGACTGGCTGAACTGAGGAGAAGGATGGGGTGGTGGGGACTGGCTGAACTGAGGAGAAGGATGGGGGGGGACTGGCTGAACTGAGGAGAAGGATGGGGGGGGACTGGCTGAACTGAGGAGAAGGATGGGGGGGGGGACTGGCTGAACTGAGGAGAAGGATGGGGGGGGACTGGCTGAACTGAGGAGAAGGATAGGGGTGGGGACTGGCTGAACTGAGGAGAAGGATGGGGGGGGACTGGCTGAACTGAGGAGAAGGATGGGGGGAGGACTGGCTGAACTGAGGAGAAGGATGGGGGGGAGGACTGGCTGAACTGAGGAGAAGGATGGGGGGGGACTGGCTGAACTGAGGAGAAGGATAGGGGTGGGGACTGGCTGAACTGAGGAGAAGGATAGGGGTGGGGACTGGCTGAACTGAGGAGAAGGATGGGGGGGGACTGGCTGAACTGAGGAGAAGGATGGGGGGGAGGACTGGCTGAACTGAGGAGAAGGATGGGGGGGAGGACAGGCTGAACTGAGGAGAAGGATGGGGGGGGACTGGCTGAACTGAGGAGAAGGATAGGGGTGGGGACTGGCTGAACTGAGGAGAAGGATGGGGGGGACTGGCTGAACTGAGGAGAAGGAGGAGGGGGGGGCTGGCTGAACTGAGGAGAAGGATGGGGGGGGGGACTGGCTGAACTGAGGAGAAGGATGGGGGAGGACTGGCTGAACTGAGGAGAAGGATGGGGGGGGGACTGGCTGAACTGAGGAGAAGGATGGGGGGGGACTGGCTGAACTGAGGAGAAGGATGGGGGGGGGGACTGGCTGAACTGAGGAGAAGGATGGAGGGGGGGACTGGCTGAACTGAGGAGAAGGATGGGGGGGGACTGGCTGAACTGAGGAGAAAAAGGGGGGGGACTGGCTGAACTGAGGAGAAGGATGGGGGGGGACTGGCTGAACTGAGGAGAAGGATGGGGGGGGGGACTGGCTGAACTGAGGAGAAGGATGGGGGGGGGGACTGGCTGAACTGAGGAGAAGGATGGGGGGGGACTGGCTGAACTGAGGAGAAAAAGGGGGGGGACTGGCTGAACTGAGGAGAAGGAGGGGGGGGACTGGCTGAACTGAGGAGAAGGATGGGGGGGGGGGACTGGCTGAACTGAGGAGAAGGATGGGGGGACTGGCTGAACTGAGGAGAAGGATGGAGGGGGGGGGGGGACTGGCTGAACTGAGGAGAAGGGGGGGGGGGGGCTGGCTGAACTGAGGAGAAGGATGGGGGGAGGACTGGCTGAACTGAGGAGAAGGATGGGGGGAGGACTGGCTGAACTGAGGAGAAGGATGGGGGGGGACTGGCTGAACTGAGGAGAAGGAGGGGGGGGGAATGGCTGAACTGAGGAGAAGGATGGGGGGGGGGACTGGCTGAACTGAGGAGAAGGATGGGGGGGGGACTGGCTGAACTGAGGAGAAGGATGGGGGGGGCTGGCTGAACTGAGGAGAAGGATGGGGGGGACTGGCTGAACTGAGGAGAAGGATGGGGGGGGGGGACTGGCTGAACTGAGGAGAAGGAGGGGGGGGGGACTGGCTGAACTGAGGAGAAGGATGGGGGGGGGGGGACTGGCTGAACTGAGGAGAAGGATGGGGGGGACTGGCTGAACTGAGGAGAAGGATGGGGGGGGACTGGCTGAACTGAGGAGAAGGATGGGGGGGGGGACTGGCTGAACTGAGGAGAAGGATGGAGGGGGGGGGGACTGGCTGAACTGAGGAGAAGGATGGAGGGGGGGGACTGGCTGAACTGAGGAGAAGGATGGGGGGGGGGACTGGCTGAACTGAGGAGAAGGAGGGGGGGGGGCTGGCTGAACTGAGGAGAAGGAGGGGGGGGAGGACTGGCTGAACTGAGGAGAAGGATGGGGGGACTGGCTGAACTGAGGAGAAGGATGGGGGGGACTGGCTGAACTGAGGAGAAGGATGGGGGGGACTGGCTGAACTGAGGAGAAGGATAGGGGGGACTGGCTGAACTGAGGAGAAGGATGGGGGGGGACTGGCTGAACTGAGGAGAAGGATGGGGGGGACTGGCTGAACTGAGGAGAAGGATGGGGGGGACTGGCTGAACTGAGGAGAAGGATGGGGGGGACTGGCTGAACTGAGGAGAAGGATGGGGGGGGACTGGCTGAACTGAGGAGAAGGATGGGGGGGGACTGGCTGAACTGAGGAGAAGGATGGGGGGGGGGACTGGCTGAACTGAGGAGAAGGATGGGGGGGGGGACTGGCTGAACCCAGGGGGAGATCCAAGGTCTTAGAGTAAGCATTAATAGCAAATATCAGACAAATTATCAGACTATGTACTATGTGTGTGTGTGTGTGTGATGAGCATGACCGTGAATATAGAGATGTGTGGACATAACGCTTGGCCGATTCTCTTCCCGTCCAGCCTCCTGCCAAAACCACACGATTGGTCGGCTCAATGTAAACGAGGAAATTGCTGTTTGAATTGAAACCTCCGTAGCTTGGAGCCTTCATTTCCCCTCTCAGACTGTTACTTCTGCATTCCAACGATGCAGACGGAAGACAAAGAGTCTTTAAAAACAAAAAAAAAGACTTCATTTGCATCTTCTTTTGTCTGAAAAAGGCCTTTAGCAAAGCGGACACGTTCAGGGCAAAACAGACGGCTCCACATTATGTTCCCCAGGTCACCTGTACTCAAACTGACAACACAGCATGTCCTGGGTTGGGTTGTCCTCAGTTGGTTGAGTATGGTGCTTGCAATGGCAGGACAGTGGGTTCGATTCCCTGGACAACCCATATGAAAACGTGTGTGTACGGTTGAACTAATTCGGGATAAAAGCATCTGCTAAAATGGGATATATTTATTATATATTAACTGTAAGATATAAAATGACACTGAGGACGAGAAAAAAAAATAATGAAACATTGTTTTTAGAAAAGAGAGTGATTGTGGATGAGAGAGCTAACAAGGAGTCCCTGTCTAAAATACAATCCCCTCAAAACTCATCTCACCTACCGGATAGGAACATCAAACCGGAATCTTACTGCCCCCTGCTGGACGACAGGGGTATTACAACCAAACTGTTATCAACAGCCCTGCTGGACGACAGGGGTATTACAACCAACCTGTTATCAACAGCCCTGCTGGACGACAGGGGTTTTACAACCAATCTGGACGACAGGGGTATTATTGCCTCCTCCAACCACTAGGCCACCCTGCCTCCTCCAACCACTAGGCCACCCTGCCTCCTCCAACCACTAGGCCACCCTGCCTCCTCCAACCACTAGGCCACCCTGCCTCCTCCAACCACTAGGCCACCCTGCCTCCTCCAACCACTAGGCCACCCTGCCTCCTCCAACCACTAGGCCACCCTGCCTCCCCCAACCACTAGGCCACCCTGCCTCCTCCAACCACTAGGCCACCCTGCCTCCTCCAACCACCAGGCCACCTGCCTCCCCAAAACAGATGTGAAGTGCCTAGTCCACGTAATCGCCCCCCAGATTGGATTCTAATGTCACACGGGTCTGTCCGTTCCCCTCCCCATCTGATTTGTTACATATGTGATATTAGACTGGAGGATGAGCATTACAGAGTGAACAGTAGGATTTTAGGTGGTCATATCTAGTGGTCCTGCAGATGGCAGTATTGCAGTTTAATCACGAGTCCAGAGGACTCATATCAACAGTATTAAGGGAGTAACACTGGGCTGTATCAGTATCTGATGGAGAATTACTTCTATTTGATAAAGTCATGTCAAGTCACCACAGAAGGCACACAGTACTACGTAGAGCCATGACTACATGGAACTCTATTCCACAGTACTACGTAGAGCCATGACTACATGGAACTCTATTCCACAGTACTACGTAGAGCCATGACTACATGGAACTCTATTCCACAGTACTACATAGAGCCATGACTACATGGAACTCTATTCCACAGTACTACATAGAGCTACGACTACATGGAACTCTATTCCACAGTACTACATAGAGCCAAGACCACATGGAACTCTATTCCACAGTACTACATAGAGCCAAGACCACATGGAACTCTATTCCACAGTACTACATAGAACCATGACTACATGGAACTCTATTCCACAGTACTACATAGAGACATGACTACATGGAACTCTATTCCACAGTACTACATAGAGCCAAGACCACATGGAACTCTATTCCACATCAAGGAACTCATGCCAGCTGTAAAATTAGATTTAAAAAAACATATATATTTTTTTTAAAACACCTTATTGGAGAGCGGGGACTGTGAAGCAACAAACATTGGCACAGACACACACACGATAGCATACGCACTACACACACACGCATACACATGGATTTAGTACTGTATATATGTGGTAGTGGTGGAGGAGGGGCCTGAGGACACACAGTCAATGTATTGTAATGTTTTTAAAATTGTATAAACTGCCTTCATTTTGCTGGAACCCAGGAAGAGTAGCTGCTGCCTTGGCAGGAACTAATGGGGATCAATAATAAACCCCAGGAAGAGTAGCTGCTGCCTTGGCAGGAACTAATAGGGATCCATAATAAACCCCAGGAAGAGTAGCTGCTGCCTTGGCAGGAACTAATGGGGATCCATAATAAACCACAGGAAGAGTAGCTGCTGCCTTGGCAGGAACTAATGGGGATCCACAATAAACCCCAGGAAGAGTAGCTGCTGCCTTGACAGGAACTAATGGGGATCCATAATAAACCACAGGAAGAGTAGCTGCTGCCCTGGCAGGAACTAATGGGGATCCATAATAAACCCCAGGAAGAGTAGCTGCTGCCTTGGCAGGAACTAATGGGGATCCATAATAAACCCCAGGAAGAGTAGCTGCTGCCTTGACAGGAACTAATGGGGATCAATAATAAACCCCAGGAAGAGTAGCTGCTGCCTTGGCAGGAACTAATAGGGATCCATAATAAACCCCAGGAAGAGTAGCTGCTGCCTTGGCAGGAACTAATGGGGATCCATAATAAACCCCAGGAAGAGTAGCTGCTGCCTTGGCAGGAACTAATGGGGATCCATAATAAACCCCAGGAAGAGTAGCTGCTGCCTTGGCAGGAACTAATAGGGATCCATAATAAACCCCAGGAAGAGTAGCTGCTGCCTTGGCAGGAACTAATGGGTATCCATAATAAACCCCAGGAAGAGTAGCTGCTGCCTTGACAGGAACTAATAGGGATCCATAATAAACCCCAGGAAGAGTAGCTGCTACCTTGGCAGGAACTAATGGGTATCCATAATAAACCCCAGGAAGAGTAGCTGCTGCCTTGACAGGAACTAATAGGGATCCATAATAAACCCCAGGAAGAGTAGCTGCTGCCTTGGCAGGAACTAATGTGGATCCCTAATAAATACAAATGATCATTTTCTGTAGACTTCTATAGGAAGTCTAACATAGCTATAGCCTACATCCATTCACATCAGACAGTGTCCTAATGTCCTAACCTACTAATGCATATGGCACTTTGTATGGTACACCCTCAATTCACGATCAACCCCATTAACCACCTTGGTCCTATTCCATATGTCGCCATGGCTTGCAGGCCACTGAGGTGAAAGCCTGGTGGTGCCTACCCATGAAGCGACTACGCCCCCTCCTGGTGGGGAGATGTTAGCCTACACTATCACTAGTTGGCTGTATTCTTATGCCTACAGCGTTCTAAAGGCTATGCCTTATAATAATCATCCACTTCATCACATGAGTTTTGAATCGAGCAACAAGGAAAGGAACAGTTTTTTTCTCAACAAAAAAAAGTATTGACACGAAGTGGGTTCGAACCCATGGTTAAAGTACACTATGGACTTGGAGTCAAACACTTCAGCAGTGGGCCACTATGGACTTGGAGTCAAACACTTCAGCAGTGGGCCACTATGGACTTGGAGTCAAACACTTCAGCAGTGGGCCACTATGGTATTGGAGTCAAACACTTCAGCAGTGGGCCACTATGGACTTGGAGTCAAACACTTCAGCAGTGGGCCACTATGGACTTGGAGTCAAACACTTCAGCAGTGGGCCACTATGGACTTGGAGTCAAACACTTCAGCAGTGGGCCACTATGGTATTGGAGTCAACCACTTCAGCAGTGGGCCACTATGGTCTTGGAGTCAACCACTTCAGCAGTGGGCCACTATGGTCTTGGTCAACCACTTCAGCAGTGGGCCACTATGGACTTGGTCAACCACTTCAGCAGTGGGCCACTATGGTCTTGGAGTCAACCACTTCAGCAGTGGGCCACTATGGTCTTGGTCAACCACTTCAGCAGTGGGCCACTATGGACTTGGAGTCAAACACTTCAGCAGTGGGCCACTATGGTATTGGAGTCAACCACTTCAGCAGTGGGCCACTATGGTCTTGGTCAACCACTTCAGCAGTGGGCCACTATGGACTTGGAGTCAAACACTTCAGCAGTGGGCCACTATGGTCTTGGTCAACCACTTCAGCAGTGGGCCACTATGGTCTTGGAGTCAACCACTTCAGCAGTGGGCCACTATGGTCTTGGTCAACCACTTCAGCCACCTAAAAGTGATGGTGATCATGGCTGATATTTGACAAAGGCTCTTTGCTTTTCTTTTCACGATGCATGATAAATGTCCATATTTCATCCGTAAAACCACATGGTTTTCGTTAAACCCGCAGTAACATCTGCACGTGACCAATAAACGTGATAAACAGATAATGTGGCAGTTGTTTCATACATGTGAAAATGTCTAACATTAGTAGTAGTCTTGCCAAGGATCAATGTTGGCACACAACATTCTGTTACAGACCAAAAGGAACAAACGCAAACCTTGAATTTCTAGGTTTAAAATATCCCTCTAGTGGTTGGTGGTTTTACCTATTTTAAGAAATACCATTGGTTGGTGGATATAAAGTCTAAACTCTTTGATAGGCTGATTAAAATTGTAAAAAAAAAAAAATGGTTTCAGAACATAAATCACTGTCACCTGGCGAGGTTAGCACAGGGCTAATGTTAGCTATGTTATCTTATGGGACCAGCTATAATTTAGCATTCTCTCCCGTGCAAGTTGAGCGACAATTTCTTTTAAATTAGAAAAATTAGTTTACATTTAAAAATGGCTGCTTATGTTCGCAAGTACGGCCCCATCATTTTCACGTTCCAACCATAACACGCCGAGTAGTCCAAATAGAACACGAAGTGGCATTCAGTCTGTAGACGACAAAACATAGCCAACAGTAAGTCATTGGTTAATATTGCATCGTAAGTGTGAAGTAGACTACACAAAAACTTGAAACAAAAAAGAAGTAGCAAGTCTGGAGACAAACAATATGGCGTAAAGTCATTTAAGCATAGCCATTATCTAATACCAGAAAGGCAGGATATGAATCTACATACTGCTGAGCCACGGGAAAGAAACTATAACAAGGGAACATAAGTACCCATATCAATGGGGATGTCAGTCCAGTTGAGGGCACACTTCTGAGTGCAGACCCCTTCCTCGTTGAGCACCACCGTGAGGTCATCCTGGCCCACCGCCACCTTCCCATCAGCCAGGGGAACCACCAGGGGCTCCAGCTGCTTCCCCGTGGGGAAGAGCTCCTTGATGGAGCCACGGCCATCCATCTGGAGGATAACAGAGGAGAGGTCTGAGGATACAAGAGGGGTAAAAACACACAACCTCCTTCTATCCACTCCTGTCCTGATTCGGAGCTGAAACAACTGACCAGGTGAAAGCTAATTATAAGCTTCTACCATACCATTGTTAACTTGTCAAGTCTTCTCCGATCAGTGCGGACGAAGAGGGTAAATTGAGAAAGAGGTCAAAGCCCCTCTTCAGAATAATAGCTCGTATAGATAATATATCATATTAGAAGATGTCTCCCACAGGTTCACATGAAATCCACACACAGTGTTTCCTGTTTTGTGCCCCACTGACCCGGATGAGGTAGTAGTCTCTCTTGAAGCCTACACAGATGGAGTTCTCACACCAGGCCATGGACTTCGGGATGTCTGGAGCAGAAAAGTCCCCCTGAAAGACAAACAAACAACACTTATTGGTTAATACTTATTGGTTAACAAAATCCTTCTAAATGTGAGGTCTGCATTTTCCTCAATCGTTCCCATGTTCTCTGGTAAGAGTCTGTCCACTCACACGCCCATCTTGAAGGCCTGGAATTTCGTGATTTTATGGGTAAGGTCATTTGGCCTTCAAGAGGAGCCCAATCTGCCAGGCCACCTGCCAGGCCACCGAGGCCACCTGCCAGGCCACCGAGGCCACCTGCCAGGCCACCGAGGCCACCTGCCAGGCCACCGAGGCCATTAACCAAAATAGCCAACTTAAATTGATTTGAAAAACACTAGCTATTCTGTTAAGAAAAACTTAAGTGTATGTAAATGCCCATAAATAAAGATCCTGTCAAGCTCTGTCAGGTTGGACGGGGAGCATCGCTGCAAGGTTGGACAGGGAGCATCGCTGCAAGGTTGGACAGGGAGCATCGCTGCAAGGTTGGACAGGGAGCATCGCTGCAAGGTTGGACAAGGAGCATCGCTGCAAGGTTGGACAGGGAGCATCGCTGCAAGGTTGGACAGGGAGCATCGCTGCAAGGTTGGACAGGGAGCATCGCTGCAAGGTTGGACGGGGACTCCCTGTCTCACCTGTAGCTCATAGAACTTCCTGTCTCACCTGTAGCTCGTAGAACTCCCTGTCTCACCTGTAGCTCATAGAACTCCCTGTCTCACCTGTAGCTCATAGAACTCCCTGTCTCACCTGTAGCTCATAGAACTCCCTGTCTCACCTGTAGCTCGTAGAACTCCCTGTCTTACCTGTAGCTCATAGAACTCCCTGTCTTACCTGTAGCTCATAGAACTCCCTGTCTCACCTGTAGCTCGTAGAACTCCCTGTCTCACCTGTAGCTCGTAGAACTCCCTGTCTCACCTGTAGCTCGTAGAACTCCCTGTCTCACCTGTAGCTCGTAGAACTCCCTGTCCTTCCAGTAGTACAACTGAAGCTTCTTCTTCACTGCAACACACATCCTCAGCTGGGCCTCTCCTGAAGGGGACAGCTGCAGGAAGAAGTAGAAGAAGAAGACGAAACAGAAATTTGTGATACAATTTCACAGATTTGACAGGGAATATCTTTACAGGAGCTACAGATAAATACAATGAACTGGTTCGCATCAAGACATTTACAAACTATGTCTCCGTTACCAGAGGTATATTTTACCTGCAGGTCACAGGCGAAGAGCGTTGCCCCTTTGGCCTTGGAGACCACAGTAATCTGCTGAAAGGTCAATAGGTCGTGGACATGGATGTTGTTCTCTGTAGAGAGAGGAACACACATGCAGACACACACGTACGCATGCACACAGACACACACAAACAGACAATATTTAAAACAACCTTTGACCTATGGATTACTGAGATAACCAAACCTCATTGTTCATGTGAACAATATGGCCGTTTGTTTGCTGAGGAAAATGTTTTACCTAGTAGACTGATGAGGATCTTGTACTGTGAGACAATGAAGAGCTGCGAGGAACAGAAGAAAGAGACCAGAGGTGGTGAAACTGAGATGGTGACAATGGTAACCTGAGTGAGTGTCAGTCTGTGAAGTCACCAACTCCTTGTCAGTCAAGGGCAGAAACGGAGTTGGCCATAGCACATCACAGATCTGGGACAACAGTGGCACCTAGATGTGGTCTCAATCTACGCTACTTTTTGTTATTTGTAATTCCTGTCACATCAACAGAATGTGAAGTGTGCCTACATTTTTTTATTTTTTATTTTACCTTTATTTAACTAGGCAAGTCAGTTAAGAACAAATTCTTATTTTCAATGACGGGTTAACTGCCTGTTCAGGGGCAGAACGACAGATTTGTTCCTTGTCAGCTCGGGGGTTTGAACTTGCAACCTTCCGGTTACTAGTCCAACGCTCTAACCACTAGGCTACCCTGCCGCCCACATTACCAGAGACAAGTCACTGAAAGGGGTCCTCTTGGGACAGTGCCTTAAAAGCCTGGAGGGGGGGGGGACAGAGAGAGAGAGAGAGAGAGAGACCTCCCAGCCCCCTCCGTCCTCACTTCATCTGCCTACCTGCTGGATCTTCTTGGAGAAGTTCTTGTTGGATTTCTCCAGAGTCACCTCAAACCTGTTGGTACCTACGAGGAAGAAAGAGAGAGCGGATATGTTTCCTTGTTTGAGACATCTGCTACAAGATGGAGGTAATAACACTGGCAACTATTGCACACCGAAGCCAACAATACACACACACACAAAAACAGGCTGAAAGCAGAGGTCTCTCTCTCATTCACCTGCATCCTTTTTGATTCTGTAGAGCAGCAGATGGCCTGGTTTGGTCCCAACTAGAAGCCAGTCCTCTGTGACGTGATAGGAAATAGAAGGACCTCAGCATGGTCATGTCTCAAACGGCACCCGTTTCCTTATGTAGTGCACTACTCTTGATAAGAACCAATAGGAATTAGGGTGCCATTTGGAACACACCCTATGAGGACATCACCTGGGAGCCATTAAAATACAATGCTATTCACTAAATATGACTTGGTCTCTAATAAATCTCTCTGTCATCGACAGGGTGGCCCAAGACAGGGTGACTTTGTTTACAATGATCTGTCCCCTCAAAACTCATCAAGCTATAAACTGGTAAAGATATCAGCTGGCTAACGTTAAAATGGTAAACAAACCAGCCAGCTAGAGTGGTCTTGTGTTGTTAGTTAGTTAAGATGATAGATAGATATAGATATATATATAGAGAGAGAGAGAGATGACAATATCAACTTACCCCAGGCCGCAAGGCAGTCAATCTGGAGAGGCAGTTTCTCCAGGATAGGTACCGGTTCGTAAGCGTCATGCATTGTGGAGCTTTCCTGCTAGCTATATGCTAATGTTTACTTAGCCAATCAGTATGACAATAAAAAAAACACTGTCACGTTGAGCAACGTTACAAGGCACCACTACAATATCATGTCTCCTCTCTCCACCACCCAGCCGATCAAACCGTTTATTTAATCCGTATTGGTGACTTGAAGATAATTCCTGTCACTTCGTTGAAGCCATGACATCCAAGCAAGTTAAATCCAAAAATTAATCACGAAGAAATTCGTCTATCCAGCTAGCTGAGTTAGCGTTAACAAACACACACAAATGCTAACGAAGCAAGCTAGCAAGCCAACTAAATTCCATATCCATCATCCCATTACTAGTCTTGACCCGATCACTTGATAAACTTACATTTTGACAAGAAAATCAGAAATGACTAGATAAATAATATTCGTGCAAATTACTCTGTTTGCTAAAATGTAAAATAAAAAAAGGCTAGCTAGCTGGCTGGCTAGTTCCGTCTGCTACAGACTCGGGTTCTGCAGACATGTGACTGAAGTCGGTACAACTCACCAGGGACGAATTAAAACAAGACGCACATTCACGATCCGTTAAGCACCGGGTCGAGGAGAGAATACCGTGCATTGATGTAGGAAGCTTGGGTGAACAACACGCAGGTCAATTCCATCTCAAATGAATACTATTTACATGTTGTATTCATTTTGTATAATAACGTGGGATTAATATAAATACACTTTAATCGCAGGATAAACAGCCAAAAGACATACAATAACCTTACAAATAAGAAATTACAATACAGACTCACCTTAATGTTGTCCTTATTTCCTGCTACAAAAACATACCAAACCCCTGGCTGCAATGCATGACAATCTAACAATACAAAACCATATAGTGTACAATAATAAATGACTAGTCCTGGACTGGCCACATATTACAGTTGAATAAATGACTAGTCCTGGACTGGCCACATATTACAGTTGAATAAATGACTAGTCCTAGACTGGCCACATATTACAGTTGAATAAATGACTAGTCCTAGACTGGCCACATATTACAGTTGAATAAATGACTAGTCCTAGACTGGCCACATATTGCAGTTGAATAAATGACTAGTCCTGGACTGGCCACATATTGCAGTTGAATAAATTATACCTAAAATGACCTTAGGTGGTGGCATAATACTGTGGCAGAATAGAGTGGCAGAATAGATTGAATATACTATGGCAGAATAGAGTGGCAGAATAGATTGAATAGAGTGGCAGAATTGAGTTGCAGAATAGATTGGCAGAATATATTGAATAGATTGGCAGAATAGATTGAATAGAGTGGCAGAATAGATTGGCAGAATAGATTGAATAGAGTGGCAGAATAGATTGGCAGAATAGATTGGCAGAATAGAGTGGCAGAATAGATTGGCAGAATAGATTGACAGAATAGATTGGCAGAATAGAGTGGCAGAATAGATTGGCAGAATAGATTGGCAGAGTAGATTGGCAGAATAGATTAAATAGAGAGTCAGAATAGATTGGCAGAATAGATTAAATAGATTGGCAGAATAGATTAAATAGAGAGTCAGAATAGATTGGCAGAATAGATTAAATAGAGTGGCAGAATAGATTGAATAGAGTGGCAGAATAGATTGAATAGAGTGGCAGAATAGATTGGCAGAATAGAGTAGCAGAATAGATTGAACAGAGTGGCAGAATAGTGTGGCAGAATAGATTGGCAGAATAGAGTGGCAGAATAGATTGAATAGAGTGGCAGAATAGATTGAATAGAGTGGCAGAATAGATTAAATAGAGAGGCAGAATAGATTGAATAGCGAGGCAGAATAGATTGAATAGAGTGGCAGAATAGATTGGCAGAATAGATTGAATAGAGTGGCAGAATATATTGGCAGAATAGAGTGGCAGAATAGATTGGCAGAATAGAGTGGCAGAATAGATTGAATAGAGTGGCAGCATAGATTGAATAGAGAGGCAGAATAGATTGAATAGAGTGGCAGAATAGATTGGCAGAATAGATTGAATAGCGTGGCAGAATAGATTGAATAGAGTGGCAGAATAGATTAAATAGAGTGGCAGAATATATTGGCAGAATAGAGTGGCAGAATAGATTGAATAGAGTGGCAGAATATATTGGCAGAATAGAGTGGCAGAATAGATTGAATAGCGTGGCAGAATAGATTGAATAGAGTGGCAGAATAGATTAAATAGAGTGGCAGAATATATTGGCAGAATAGAGTGGCAGAATAGATTAAATAGAGTGGCAGAATATATTGGCAGAATAGAGTGGCAGAATAGATTGAATAGAGTGGCAGAATATATTGGCAGAATAGAGTGGCAGAATAGATTGAATAGAGTGGCAGCATAGATTGAATAGAGAGGCAGAATAGATTGAATAGAGTGGCAGAATAGATTGGCAGAATAGAGTGGCAGAATAGATTGGCAGAATAGAGTGGCAGAATAGAGTGGCAGAATAGATTGAATAGAGTGGCAGAATAGATTGAATAGCGTGGCAGAATAGATTGAATAGAGTGGCAGAATAGATTGAATAGAATGGCAGAATAGATTAAATAGAGTGGCAGAATAGATTGAATAGAGTGGCAGAATAGATTGGCAGAATAGATTGAATAGAATGGCAGAATAGATTAAATAGAGTGGCAGAATAGATTGAATAGAGTGGCAGAATAGATTGGCAGAATAGATTGAATAGAATGGCAGAATAGATTAAATAGAGTGGCAGAATAGATTGAATAGAGTGGCAGAATAGATTGAATAGAATGGCAGAATAGATTAAATAGAGTGGCAGAATAGATTGAATAGAGTGGCAGAATAGATTCAATAGAGTGGCAGAATAGATTGAATAGAATGGCAGAATAGATTAAATAGAGTGGCAGAATAGATTGAATAGAGTGGCAGAATAGATTGAATAGAGTGGCAGAATAGATTGAATAGAATGGCAGAATAGATTAAATAGAATGGCAGAATAGATTGAATAGAGAGGCAGAATAGATTGAATAGAATGGCAGAATAGATTAAATAGAATGGCAGAATAGATTGAATAGAGAGGCAGAATAGATTGAATAGAGTGGCAGAATAGATTGAATAGAATGGCAGAATAGATTAAATAGAGTGGCAGAATAGATTGAATAGAATGGCAGAATAGATTAAATAGAGTGGCAGAATAGATTGAATAGAATGGCAGAATAGATTAAATAGAATGGCAGAATAGATTGAATAGAGAGGCAGAATAGATTGAATAGAATGGCAGAATAGATTAAATAGAATGGCAGAATAGATTGAATAGAGAGGCAGAATAGATTGAATAGAGTGGCAGAATAGATTGAATAGAATGGCAGAATAGATTAAATAGAGTGGCAGAATAGATTGAATAGAGTGGCAGAATAGATTGAATAGAGTGGCAGAATAGATTGAATAGAATGGCAGAATAGATTAAATAGAATGGCAGAATAGATTGAATAGAGAGGCAGAATAGATTGAATAGAATGGCAGAATAGATTAAATAGAATGGCAGAATAGATTGAATAGAGAGGCAGAATAGATTGAATAGAGTGGCAGAATAGATTGAATAGAATGGCAGAATAGATTAAATAGAATGGCAGAATAGATTGAATAGAGAGGCAGAATAGATTGAATAGAGTGGCAGAATAGATTGAATAGAGAGGCAGAATAGATTGAATAGAGTGGCAGAATAGATTGAATAGAATGGCAGAATAGATTGAATAGAATGGCAGAATAGATTGAATAGAGAGGCAGAATAGATTGAATAGAGAGGCAGAATAGATTGAATAGAGTGGCAGAATAGATTGAATAGAATGGCAGAATAGATTAAATAGAATGGCAGAATAGATTGAATAGAGAGGCAGAATAGATTGAATAGAGTGGCAGAATAGATTGAATAGAATGGCAGAATAGATTAAATAGAGTGGCAGAATAGATTGAATAGAGAGGCAGAATAGATTGAATAGAGTGGCAGAATAGATTGAATAGAATGGCAGAATAGATTAAATAGAATGGCAGAATAGATTAAATAGAATGGCAGAATAGATTAAATAGAATGGCAGAATAGATTGAATAGAGAGGCAGAATAGATTGAATAGAGTGGCAGAATAGATTGAATAGAATGGCAGAATAGATTAAATAGAATGGCAGAATAGATTGAATAGAGAGGCAGAATAGATTGAATAGAGTGGCAGAATAGATTGAATAGAATGGCAGAATAGATTAAATAGAGTGGCAGAATAGATTGAATAGAGTGGCAGAATAGATTGAATAGAGTGGCAGAATAGATTAAATAGAGTGGCAGAATAGATTGAATAGAGTGGCAGAATAGATTGAATAGAGTGGCAGAATAGATTGAATAGAGTGGCAGAATAGATTAAATAGAGTGGCAGAATAGATTGAATAGAGTGGCAGAATAGATTGAATAGAGTGGCAGAATAGATTGAATAGAGTGGCAGAATAGATTGAATAGAGTGGCAGAATAGAGTGGCAGAATAGATTGAATAGAGTGGCAGAATAGATTAAATAGAGTGGCAGAATAGATTAAATAGAGTGGCAGAATAGATTAAATAGAGTGGCAGAATAGATTGAATAGAGTGGCAGAATAGATTAAATAGAGTGGCAGAATAGATTGAATAGAGTGGCAGAATAGATTGAATAGAGTGGCAGCATAGAGTGGCAGAATAGATTGAATAGAGTGGCAGAATAGATTAAATAGAGTGGCAGAATAGATTGAATATAGTGGCAGCATAGATTGAATAGAGTGGCAGAATACCATACATACAAAATAGAATAAAAATATAATTATAATGCACTCATAGCTAATATCAGACAAGTGATCCTACTGTACCTAGTGTGTGGCAATACTAGTATAGCTAGGTGGCAGTGGCAGACAGGTCAGACTGACTCACTCACTCTCTGGGCCACGTGACGTAGGCTGTTTGAGTCCCAACTTGCACCCTATTACCTATGTAGTGCACTACTTTTGACCAGGGCCTATAAGAAATAGGTTTCCATTTGGGATTTAGCCCTAGATTATAATATAGGTACAGTACTGTCAGCCCACTCATCACTATACTGTACAGTACTGTCAGCCCACTCATCACTATACTGTACAGTACTGTCAGCCCACTCATCACTATACTGTACAGTACTGTCAGCCCACTCATCACTATACTGTACAGTACTGTCAGCCCAGCCCACTCATCACTATACTGTCCAGTACTGTCAGCCCACTCATCACTCTACAGTACAGCACTGTCAGCCCACTCATCACTATACTGTACAGTACTTTCAGCCCACTCATCACTATACTGTACAGTACTGTCAACCCACTCATCACTATACTGTACAGTACTGTCAGCCCACTCATCACTATACTGTACAGTACTGTCAACCGACTCATCACTATACTGTACAGTACTGTCAGCCCACTCATCACTATACTGTACAGTACTGTCAGCCCACTCATCACTCTACAGTACAGTACTGTCAGCCCACTCATCACTCGACAGTACAGTACTGTCAGCCCACTCATCACTATACTGTACAGTACTGTCAGCCCAGCCTACTCATCACTATACTGTCCAGTACTGTCAGCCCACTCATCACTCTACAGTACAGTACTGTCAGCCCACTCATCACTATACTGTACAGTACTGTCAGCCCACTCATCACTCTACAGTACAGTACTGTCAGCCCACTCATCACTATACTGTACAGTACTGTCAGCCCACTCATCACTATACTGTACAGTACTGTCAGCCCAGCCTACTCATCACTATACTGTCCAGTACTGTCAGCCCACTCATCA